>NC_070633.1:26423780-26446280 GCF_947347685.1 Pleuronectes platessa
GAGTTTAAAAACTTTCTTTAACAATTTAAGTTCAAGACTAAGTTTCCGCGGAGCACAAGCTGCCGCCCGACGCGTCCTCCTCTTCTTCTTCTTCTTCTCTTTTTTTTCCTCCCAGTCACGAAAGGTCCCAGTTGGAGTGGAGTCCCTCCTTGATCTGTCTCTGCTCTGGTAAGCTAGCCTGAACCTGCAGTTCCACTCATCCTAATCGTTGAGCCCAATCCATTCCCCTGTCTAGCACCTCTTCAGAGGCCGCTCGCCCCTTTGTTCTGACAATACACAAACAGACCATTCAAATGGAGGGACTCTGTAATCAGTGAAATACTAGCCTCTGGGCTTTGTAGCATAGAGAGAGAGAGAGAGAAAAAAAAAAAGAAAAGGGAGGGAGCGAGGGAGGGAGGGAGCGGCACAGAAAGAGAAGAGAGAGAGAGAGAGAGAGAGAGAGAGAAAATCCATCCATGACCAATCAGCTCTAACTACCTGTCTGGCTTTTAGCTGCAGATGTTATGTGGAAGAAGACGAGGGAGAAAAAATGTGCCCATTCCAGATGTAAGATGTTCATACGAAAGGGGGGGGGGGGCAGGCTGGTACCTCCACCCTCCGAGCCAGAGGCCGGACCCCTCCACCCCTCCACCCCTCCGCCCCACCACACCCAGCCAGCTTTGATATGGCTGATGTTGTTTTTGCACCGTTTCCTTCAAACAAGTATGTGATGCGTTGCGTCAGCTGCACTAAATTTAGACAGAAGGAGAGATAAAGTAAAGTATGATTGATGTGGACTCGCTGTCAGAGCACGCTGAGTCTCACAGGATCGGCTGCCTCACCTGGGGTGTCTGGATCACGTGCACAGGTCAACACAACGTGCGTCAATATTCATATGTGTGAGTTTTTCATTGGGTATAATTGGGTACAAAGCTTGTTTATAGACTGTGTTGTTTATGTTTGTTTGACTTTATGATATGAAAATTATGTAAACCAAGGTATTATATATCTATATTTATATACAGCACATTTGTATCTGTGAGGATATTGGAATAATTTGTGACCTTCTCCACGAGGTTATGTTTTCACCCTAATCCATTTGTTTGTCAGCAGGATTGCACAAAGAAACTTCTTTATGAATTTCCATCAAACTTGGTGAAAGGACACAAAGTTGAAGAAATTCTTAAAATTTTTGGGGGCAAATCCAGTTATGTTTTTTTTTTAGATGTTTTACCGAATTGTCAGATAATAAATCGTGTATCTTGAGAGACAAAGATCAGGTTTATTCAGTGGACTGATATTTATGATATTATTGAGCCAAATAAGTATCTGGATGGAGTGAGAGCTAGTTGTGTATTCGGTTGATTTTGTTTCAGAATACACAACAGTTGTGTTTAGGGACTTTCACCTGCAAGAGAACAGGTTTTTCTGTCTGTCATTTTCAGTTGTGTGATGATTGAACCTCGTCTGGTGACTAATAAATGAATTAATAATAAAGTGACATTTATTTAAACTCACCACGATATTGACCATATGATGATATTTCATGTATATCAGTGTTTCTGCTTGTGGACAAACTACTGAACAGACTCAGACAGTGTCGATGCATCGAGCTCTCAGTTGAGTTTAAAGTTCTAACTTGGGACATTAAACGACATGTGACCCAGATGTCTCAGAGTGAGCAAACAGCCAGGACCGGTTCAGGCATCTCCCCGGGTGGTGGCCACTTCTCATTACCTGGAAGGATGAATAAAGATAATATGAAATAAAAAAAACTACAATAAAAACCAAACAGGTCAATCCGGTTCAATCCTGTGTGTTGTCGGTGGAGTTGTGTTGCAGGTCAAGAAAATGCATTGGATCGACCCAAATGAAGAGTGGGATGTTTGGAATCATCCCGTGTGAGTCACTCCTCCTCTGCTCTCCTGAGGAAACTCTCTTTGAATCTTACAGGAAAAGTAGCAGTGTTGTGGTTCCTGGTGTTTTCAGAGGCACCGGGATATATCACACTCTTCTTTGTGTGTTTTCTATCCTCTCTTCTTTTACCTGACAACTCCTCACTGCCCTTCATCAGGTCTATAAATACATTTCACCTCCCCAGCCCGCCCAGACAGACAGACCAGTCCTTACTACCCCGGGTCCTGTGGGCAGAGAGAAAACCTACCAATCGGTATAATTGTAATCTTTCTTTAATTACAATCTGGAAAACCTGCTGGAGAAGCACGGGGGGGGGGGGGGGGGGGGGGGGGGGTGGATACGAGTTTGTTGAAGTTCAGGGATCTGACAGATTGTCTTGTTAGGCTTCAGAGCTTTGAGTGACGCCTGTCTGTCAAACGTCTGGTTCGTGATTTGCAGCCTGAGGAAACCAAGCTGATCTTTAAGTGATAAGCGTGAAAGAGATAAATGTGTATTCAGCGACGTGAACTCACCACGTGGTGACTGACTCCATTTAAAAGACTTTTTTTTTTGTTTAAACTCACTAAGTGAATAGATGTTTTGTTTAGTATCTGTGTCTTCAACATTCCTGTCGCTGTCACGTACGACAACACATTACTTGAGCATCTGGGGGACACAATGACATCTGTCAGTGCGAGTGGCGCCCCCTGTGGCTGCAGCAGACAAAGGGCTGGACGATCAAACGTGTTCGTTACACATCAGTGATCAATGATTTCTTTGAATTATCAACGTGTTTCTTCGGGACAAACTGAGCAGAGCCGAGAAATCGTTCATCCAGCTCCCACTGGTGTCCTCGGGCTGAGATGTGGGGTCGGCGGCTTCATTGTCTCTTTGAGGAGGGACAAAGAGGACGGGGACATCCTCCTGTCCATACACCAGACCTGCCTGGATACTTATAACTGTCTATATAAGCTTATATATGTGTATTTGTGCTTCAATATCTCCTTATACATAACGCACACATTTCTACACATCCTCATGCAGTTTATTCAAGTACATTTCTCTATAGATTATATTCCCTCTGTAGTGCAAGGTGCATTTTATATTATGAAGATATTCTCTATATATTTTATTCTTTTCTCACGTGTTCTTTCATCTCATCTTAACCCATCAAACTGATAAAGTCAATGAACATTTTGCACCAAAACAAATATAAGAAAAGAAACTGAGGCCTGAATCACGGCTGACGAGACAGAATCAGCTTCACGTAAACTGGAGGAAAGTTGGAAATTAAATTAAAAATGTTCTTTCAGCTTCATAAACTCCTGTCTGAAGGTTTGCATCCAGCACCTCTTTGAAAGTCGATTAGCGTCACTCAGGCGTTGAACAAGAATGAAATCCTGCTGCAGACTGTGTGAGATATTTACGAGGCCGCCACTCGCTCCTCTCAGCTCCACACTGGAGTCAAATGGAATTCACTTGTGCTTCATATCAGCGTTTCATGAATGACACCTTGTGCTGATTGTGACGAGCTTGTGAAGGAGAGACACATCCGAAATGTTGCAGAAACAAACTCATCGTTGAATCACATGGAAGCTGGCAACTCACAGGGGAATGTTTGGAATACCATGTCCTCACGGGGAAAAACACTGAGGTGCAAAATGAGATTATTAATCTTAGAATGGAAACAGACAATCCAATACACCTCCTAACAAGTTAAATTAACTTAATTTGCGAGTTTAATCGAGCAGAGATGAATACGTGGAGGTAACGGCCACCGAATAGAGTCCACGTTACTTCCATTTCACAACGTCTGATTCGTCAAACTCCCCCGGACCGGAGCTGATTCCTCTCAGGAGCCTCTCCTCTGCACCGGGGGAGCGAGGCTGGGAGTTTGTGGGCAGAGGAATGCGGCTCACATCTTTGCCATAGCAGCCGAGGAGGTAATGCGCTCGCGTGTCGGCGCTTGTCGAGGCGAGCGCACCTCCCTCCTGCTGTATTAATAATCGCATGTCCTATCGCTGTACCAACTGGGCTGTGTTTTACTGGGCCGGGGTTTGCTTACGGGAAGATAGATGATGAACTCCCCCACCTCTTCCTCTAATTTGCACAATTACTCCCCCCCCCTACCCCACCCCCTATGTCTGTTTCACTGAAGTGTTCAACCCTCACCACGTATTCCCAAACATCAAGACTTCAGCTAACAAACACGATATAAAAAGACAAATTGTGAATTCAGAAGAGGAAACAAATAAATGCAGAGCGACGACCTGAGTGAGATATTCTGACGTCTTGGAATGTGACTGGAAAAGTTAAAAATAGCTTCGCTCACGATAAAGCCACGGAGTTCACGAATCCTGACAGGGAAAAGATTTGACTGTCTTATTCTTTCTTTTTTGTTTTTTTGTCAAGAAAAATGTTTACATAAGCATCATCATCCACGACAATCGAAGGAATTGTTATTAAGATACAGACGACTGTCAAGATCCAGCCGTGAAAGAGAAAATCACGGGTGATGACAATGATGGCTTCCTCTCCGTCTAATATAAACATACCAGCGTGATCACTTTTTCCCCCCGGGGCAAAGTCATTGTTCCATTCTGAAAGCTCCCCCTGAATGCCTGAAATGTTCCCTGGATATTTTTTCCCTCTGCTCGTTTATTTGCTTGTATCCAGGTGATGTGCCAACCTGTCACATCAAGCACAGATGGCCTTATTTCCTCAGAGCAAAGGTCAAAACAATCGTCATGGGAGGGATGGGTGTGTCAGTGTGTGTGTGTGTGTGTGTGGGGGGGGGGGATGGTGGGGGGGATCGATAAACCTCCCTCAGTAGTTTTACTTTGACGTGTTAAGTACAAACTACCCGAGGAAGCAGATTTAGTCGACAACGTGCTAATTCAAACATGCCTGTGACAAGGAAATGTTCTGAGAAGCGTAATCTTAATATTTGAAAACACAACATTTTTTGTCCGACCACATCACAAACTGTGGCTGCAAAGAATTAATCCTCCTTTTTATCTAGTTTTATTTGTGTATTAGATTAAATTCATGTGGTTTGTTTATGGATATGAAGACACTGACCTTTACTCCATAGATAATAAAGGTTCAAATCCAACTTAACTCTCACTGCTACTTGGGACCACCAAGCTGCAAACTGGACCAGTGCATCTTGTCCCAACACGTCTGCATTACCAGCAGCACTTATCACCAGTTGCACAGAATTGACCACATACACATTATGAGGTATTATCACATGTTAAACAGCACCTGTTGTTGTGTTCTTTCCAAAAAGTAGACGCACAGATGTGTTAAAAATCACACATCCCTTTGGGTCGTGAGAAAAGGAAAAAAAAAAGAGGGCGGAAATGTACCTGCCTGCAGAGACATGACCTTACATTTCTTTCCACCAGAGAAGAGCCATGAAAATATTATCCTCAATTTGAAGTTCTGCAGGTAAATCCTAGAAAGACAAGGCCAGAGCCTCCAACTCTGTAAATCAACAGCTAACAAGTGGTCGTCCACAGTTTGAAAAGAAGCCTGATATTAGAAAGTAATAAGGTTTACATAAAATAAAACTATTCATAACATTCGCTGAGTGTAAAAAGTTTGATACAGTACAAAAAAAAACTCACAAACATATACAAAATCCATAAAAAGTGAGTTAAAATGCAACTATTACATTTTGTGATGGAGACCTATAAAGGATATGTGGGAGGACTAAAAGTGTTAAGATGAGATTTATTGTATTACTGTTAAGTTAGAGGGATAATATTAAAGTGAGATCAAGAATTTAGAGGAAGCCAATGCAATGAAATAAAAACAGGGGTAAAATTATTTAATCTTCTAGTATTGGTTAATATCCTGTGTGCTGCAGTGTCTCTTACAAGTTGCAATTTACTAATAGTTGATTTAGTTGAGCCCGAAAAAAAAGGCGATACAAATGAGATGGAAAAGAAAGTGAGATCTCTTGGTCATATTTTGTAATATTATGTTTTAAAGAAAAGTCGAATCACTAATGACACACATCTTAATTCTAGGACGTAGCGTAAACATTTCTTGTATTTTTCGAGCTTCACCAGCTGATGAGAGTGGTCACGCTTAACAGAGATGTAAAGCTGAGTATCGTCTGCATAGTAAAGGAACCATAGCTTTGAACAATAGATTACTGCACCAGAGTCAACACGTGAATAGGGAAAAAGACCAAGACCAACCAAGCACGCCTGACCTTAGCAGGGTCTGATGAATAGTTGTTGTGAATTCAGATGAGGGGCGGAGCTTGTGTAGAGTAGCAGGAGGCGGGACATCGCAAATAAATTCAGCAGCAGGAATCACGTGTTTTTGTCAAATTTAAAAATCCCCATTATTAAAACACTATGTAAAACGTTTGCAACTTGCATAAGATGTCCGTCAAATGCCATAGAAAGATTGGTATTAATCCAGTTTGTGGATTCATGCAGAGCAGCCATGCCTCCACTTATTCTTGATTCATGTGGCACTTGTGTAAACTGGTTTAATTTGGAGCCGATGCCTCATTCGGGATTTCATAACCTTTCGGTTTCAGCCAAGTTTCACACAAGCCCAGAATAAAGACTTGTGGTCATTCGTCTTGTCCTGGATCAGCAGCGATTTAGCAGAAAGTGATCTAATGTTAAATAAAGACTCAAGTATTCTCCGAGGTGCATTACTTTAAACACACAACAATTAGAGTAGTCAAACTTGCCATCTCTGCTTTTAGCTATCACAACTGGAGCAGGGGGAAAGAGACGCCGGCTGGGCTCTCACGAGTGGAGTGATATAGTAAGTCTGACAGAAGTGTTAACATTCCCCGAGGGCAGTTTTAAGAACAGTGTAGGATGAGGTTGCATAATCTGTGCCTGAAATTCACGGAAAAGAGCGGCTGGTGCTCCAGAGGGATGTTCTGACACCTCCAAGACGTCTGGAGAGAAGCATGTGGAGGAACGCTCTTGGCAGCGGCACCAGTGACTGAATCCAGTGAACATTTGTAGCTTAATTGATACTAGTTGCTACAAGCCGCGCGAACAAAGGCGCGATGAAGTGGTGACAACGCACACGTCTGAATTCTAATGTGGATTCTGAGGGTTTGTGTCCTCGAGCATATCACAACATATGTCAGTTTTTTTGTGAATAATTGATTGAACCACAATGGGCTGTGATCTCCACTCTTTAATCTTGCAGCAGGACAGAGCAACATTTTAATGAGCGGTTCAACTTGGGTCCACAGTATATATCTATCTATTTCTTTTCACATTGATATATGTTAAAGTGTTAATTTACCATTAACGTGGGTTTTATATATGTCAGTGTTGCCATCTTGCACTGGTCTGTAATGAAATGTATAGAATTAAATAACTAATTAAACCCATGTTAATTGCTAAATTAACACTAAAATAAATAGATTCATATATACTGTGGACCCAAGTTGAACCCATGGCCTAGTTAATAAAGGATTATCTTATTTAAAACCAAAGTATATTACTCAGGATTATGTTTCAATTCAAATCACAATGTACATTATTAAAAGGCATCTACTATAGTAAGGTTGAGACGTTCTCATATGGATTCTGAGTGTTAGTAACACAACAGGTGTCAGATCCGCCCGTGACCTTCAATTTAAGCGTGTGTACTTTCCCTTGGATAATTTAAAGTAAGGTGAATTGTCACAACGGTAGTGAAATGCATTGAAGTAATAATAAAGACACACTCACAACACTACACACACTACACACAATCCATGACTGAGCTGTCCCATATCCTGTGACAGCTGCATTAGAGAAAAGGGCGAGATTTCCCTAATGGTCTGAAGTTGTGTTTGGCTGCGACAGGACGGCCACTGATCCCTGCAGCCTCTCACAGCTCACCTGCACAGTGACTGTCTGGTTTAGGCCCTAATGGAATAACAGCTGTTTGGGTTAGTGGACCCAAATTACAAAATAAACCTTCAGTATTTTCATTTTCATCTTCTTAACCATAGACTGTAGATTAAAAACATCTTCAGTTCCTCGTACAATCCAGAAATGACACCAAAATATCCTGGATATGAACTGGACCGTCTTTGCTCCACAGATTAGAGTCATATTCACTTTCAATGTTTCTTTAGCCTCAAATAACAAATAAAAGCACTTTTAGAAACATGAACACATGATCATGCATCAGTGTGATAAGATCTAAAAAGAAAAGAGACCATTATTGAATTAGATTTAGTATTTAATGTGTAATGTTAATCCAGTCTGATGATGGAGGCAGGGTTTATTTTCCTAAACTGCAGCCGGCCACCAGGGGGCGATCCAGATGCTTTGGCTTCACTTTGAGGAAGCTGTCATGTCATCCACAGCCTGTGGTTTCAGCTGCTGTAGTTTTGATTTGTGAGATTTTAAAAGTTTTGCTTTGAGAAAAAACAATATTCCCAGTTCGAGCTGTTAAAAATTCCAATTGGGAAATTGAATAACAACTTGCAGGTAACATTTCTTAAGTTTTTAATAAATCCTGCACCACAAACAAAGTTCCCTGGTTTGCATATGGATCAGAACTAGATAGGACTAGAAATGAAAAACGTGTTTGGGAGGAATCAAGGCAGAATCAATCCGTCAGCAGTTTGTTGGTGTTGGATGTTATTTGCTCAAGTGGAATCGTAGGGTTTTCTTTATATGTCTTTGTGTGTCTGTGTGCCCTTTAGCATCGTGCTGTGTGTGTGTGTGCATGTCAATACCTTCAGGCTCCTTCAGTCAAACCCTGGACTGGAATTCAAGTCAACCACGAAGGGGGGATTTCCACGTGCCTCTCAGACGTCTTGTGTGCAACATCAAATTGTGCGTCATCCCGTCGCTGCATCCGCCAGCGCGCCTCACTTCCTCGAGGCCGAGGGGCACAAACAGCTCAGCTGGCAGTGAAGTCACGTTTGACTCACACTTCAGGTAAAAGGGTTTATATCGATTTATACCATTATGGAGTCTGGCTTTGAAGTTAAGGCGGGACTTCGCTGCCCCCCAGTGGTGACAACAAAGATGGATCGGTAATTACAATTAAGGAGGAAAAGGAGGGTAATTGTAAGATTGTGATAATGAGGGAAACATCCGGATTCCTGCTTCTTTGAATCATCTCCACTCAGCAGATGTCAGCTGCTTCAAACCAACACAATCTGAGCAGGGAGGAAATTTACAGATGAGCATTTGACGGCCAATCTGTATTCATTAAACGAGTGACAGCAAAGGAGATATAAAGTCATGTGACTGTAAATTTGGGCATTTGAACTACATCACCTCAAGTTAGCATTTCTCCAAAGTTTCCTGGGGCAAGATTCTGGACCATTAGCATGAGTGTGTGTGTGTGTGTGTGTGTGTGTGTGTGAGAAAATGGGCGACTGGTCAATAATACTAGAAAAGTGTTGTGTATTGAAACTTAACCGAGTTTCAAGAGTCAAAATCAGACCAGGCTGTGTAACATGTAAACAGGAATATTAATGGAATATTTCATTAGCAAATAATGAGCTTCAAAAGTAAGACAGATTATGAACAAAGATCACAATCTTCTTTTGTTTTTATTTCACATGAACATATTTAGGAACTGGCTTCACAATTATTCAGTTCAGAATCAAAAGGATGACGAACTAAAAACCAAACGCTGAAATGAAACGATAACAAAACACACATCAAACTAACAGAACATCTCAAATAAAGACCAGCACAACAGATCCAAGCTGCAGAACCAGCTATTAGCAAAAGGGCGGATTAAGCAAAAATAAAACATAAGAAAGGATAATTCTTCAGCTGCCATACTTGTAAATAAAAGCAAGAAATAAACGTTCTTTGAGTTTGATACAAGCAAAGTATAAAAAAAAAAAGGACGAAGACAAACTAACTCCTCAGACTCACAACCTGCTTCTAATGAAACCTCACCACAGACACCACGTTACAGACACTTCAAATCTAACTCTCAGATTAAGCTACATTATCAGGGCGACTTTAAATCCATCTAATTAATCGGAGTACTCAACTTCTCACCTAAGGAATTTTCAAATCTAATTAACAAACGAGGCGGTTGAACCGAGTCGTGTGATTGGCTGTGGATCCACCTGCTGGCGTCGGGCTCATAAAAAGCTTTACACAGGATCATAAACACATTATAAGCACAGCGCCTGCTCGTTGTCATCACAGCCGACTCACGAGAGAACAAACGATTACCGAGTTCTTTACGAGGATCCTGCGAAGCATCGTGTTGCGGCTGATCTCATTTTTCTGATATGGACCTTATGATTACGTCTTCATGAATAACGCTTATCATGGGTTCGCTATCTGTTTTTAATGAAGTGGACGACGCTGAGAAACAATGACAGCGGTGCCAACTCGTAAATGAACTCCTGGGGCTTGTTAACAGCCTATTTTTTTCAAAAGACTTTTTAAAGTTAATGTTAGTTTAAAGAAAAACCTGGACATCTGCGTTGGGTTTATAGGGCCTCATAATACTCTGGAGCATTTCTTTGAGTACTGTGCTTATGAGCATTTTTTTTAGCTGCAGATGATTTTTGGCTGTAATCACTGTAATTATTACCCTCACAGGTTATGAAGGATGTTAATGGGCTTGATATAAATTTACATTCGCAAGAAATACCGTGTCAGCAGGTCTGTAACGTTAACAGGTTAAGATGACACTCAGGAACATAAGCGTAAAAACATAGTATATATAAAAAAAGGTAAAGAGTAAAACTGTCCAGAAGTTTCAGGTTTGGAAAAGACACAGGATGGATTATTTTCTTGTTTGCTCAACAGATAAAACTTAAGATATGTGAAAGTAGCGAACTTGACGCGTCAATCTCATTGTTTCTAGTTTGCATCTTTTTAAAGTGAATAGTTTTGGATATTTTTAGATTCATTTGCTTCATCATGGCGGGGGACAGACAAATATATCTTGGTGTTTTAGGCCAATAACATAAACATTGAGTTACTGTGTGTTACAGTATACTTTTCATTTGTAAAAACACATCACTGACAGATTTATGCTTCGTAAATCCAGACAGAATCTAAAATAACAAAACATAAAACCATATAGAACCACAGGCTGATGACAGAAACTTGTCCCCTTGTCTCAACCTTTCCTGTTCACACTCCTCAGATTCACACAGAACGGGATTCGGACTTGTATCAGCTTACAGCACAGATATTTAAAGGCACATTCTGCAATATCTCCAATTGCATTATTGACGTAACAAGGAGACGCGGTGTCTCGGATGCAAAGCACCTGAAACCAGGCTCAGCCGGTTATTGTTCATCGAGGCAGAAACAACAACTCTGCACCTGCAGCTCGACGCAACAAGCACCACCGACCGGGGAAGAGGGTTAAGATGCAGATATGCAGAGTCGCCACCTGCAGGCAAAGGAATGAACTGTTTCCCCCAATTCCAATACAAATTTTGTGTCATGTCAAATTTGTTTGAAATTTAATATTTGGAAAAAAGGGGACGTTTAAATCAGTGGCGACTCCTGGTAGATTAAAAAATCTGGTATTACTGTTGCAAACCAAACATATAACTATGTTAGTTTTTTGTGGAAAGGGGAAAAATCAAAAGGTGCATATGAAGTAAAGTTTGTTCCGTCAGTCATGGGCTGTAAATACCTCAATTTAAAATTGCCAAATGCCAGAAACACGTCTATCACTTGTGGTTTCTATAAAAAAGCTGCAGGTGGTGAAAGTGTTAAAGTCGTAGCAGCTATTTCTGTCCTGTAAGAAACAGAAAGGTCTTTATAGATGATGCCTCTCCTTTCCTGTAGGTGGCGCAGATTAGCCGGTGTGGCCTTCATGAACAAGTGGGTTTGTGGGGGGGGGGGGGGGGGGGGGACAACAATCGAGCTCCAGGAGGTTCTTCTCATCTAAACAACGATGAATCGGTTCCTTCCGTTCGCTCCAATTCAAAGTGAACGGTGACGACACCATGAGGCTGATGGGGAATCTCGCTGACTGTGCCTTTAAACGTCTTGCAGGATGCGAAACATAGAAACGCGTCGGGGGGGTTCGTTACTTCTTCTCGATCTTCAGCGTTTGTGCAAAGCTCCAGAGATCCTTGACCACCTGAGGGCGGCGTGTCGGAGAGGAGAGAGGGACAACGACAGAATAACAAGGGGAAAGAAAGAGAGAGAGAGAAATTATAAATCATCCAAATGAAGTGCGATACAGCATGAGACATATGACTCACTTTTACTACAACATGCTTTTGTGCGTCTGGCCTGTGGGAACGCTGGGTTTGGACGGGGGGACGACGAGGGGCTGGGCGGGGGCAGCAGCACATACCAGAGTATATGACTAGGTGCTCCAGGTCTGACAGATCTCAGCCTTGGCTGATGAAACCAAAGCACTTCCACAGATGTTTCTACACACTGGGATCAACAAGCGCTCCCCGACCCGACTCCACCCCCTCTCTTTCCCCTGTCCCACCCGGCTCTGCAGAGCTATCACCTGCTCCAACAACTGCACAGCTAACGTTTTTAAAATCACAAATGCACGTTCAAATATTAAATTGTGTGATCTCAGAACTGAACAGCAGCAGAGAGCCCAGAGCACAGATACCTGGCACGCTTTGCAGACTCTGCTCCGAGGAGTTATTATTACGCTGATAATCTTCAGGCTTTTCTCTGATTAATTCCTGTTCTGCAAAACAATGTGCAGGAGCTGTTGTTTATCTTCTGAACATGGCAAGAAGCATTAGAGGAGCTTTAAGTCCTGCATTAAGAAAGACCCTCGTCTCGGGGGTTGGTCAAAGGCCTTGAATGTGAAAGAGACTGGTACCATCCACATACCACCGTCCCTTCATTAGGGCTACAAAAGACACACACTTCAGTAAATCACCAAGAAAGAGTTCGGCTTGGCAGGTGTACTCCCCTTCCATCTCGAAAGAGCCCGCTGACACAAAATGGAAATAATTCAGAGGAGAACACGCTGTGCCCGAGAGACATTTGAGGCTGACTGGACAGTGGAGGGTCAGCGAGGACAAAACGTGAGGAACAATAACGCATTCCTGGGTATCTATCATGGAACCCAGCCCCTAAAGCTCAAATGAAGATTGATGTTTCCAGGGATTACTAGAAACCTGGGAGCGACTTCTCCCATTGGCTCAATGGTTTACAAAACTCAATGTGTAGATTGTAAAAGCTAAGAAGCAGGAAATGTATGTAAATTACAAGTGTAGTGTCAGAGCTAAATGTGATTTTTATTTTACCGAACAATGGAGAAAAGATGCACATTTGTTTATATTGTTTATTTAGGTTCGATATATATATGTTTATATTAATAATTTGGTTTATTGTTAAACTATAAAATATCAATCTTCAGTTGGATTTCCTTGTCACACTAATTTGATGACGACATGTAAGGAATCATTGCCAATTTTTTGTTTTAATAAATATATATAGGAATTTCTTTACTCCCTAATATAGGTTTGTGCTTCAGCCCCCAAAACCACAAGGGTCAGGCTCTAATAAAGATCAGACTCAGACTCCTGTTAATCTGGGATCTAGGAACGATACACAATCAATACATATATAAGTAATCAAGTGACTCATGGTTACATACCTTTTTATCAGAGATTTTAAAAGAACTTTTGACAAAATTCTCAAATTTCTGCTCCGTCTTCGGTAGTGGTTTCCCCTGATGGGATACAGACAGTAAATCGTCAGCTCAGACTGGGAATCAGACGTTCATACTGGTCACTGACCAACAAACTAAAAGGACGCCAGTCAGTCTTACCTCCTTGGCTGCTGTGGACAACTTGTTCTTGACGTCGGACAGGGACGGAGCTTTCGACGGGCCGGCGTGGGGTTTGTCTTTTCCTGGGGCAGGTGTCTTGGGAAATACATCAGCCAGATAAGAAACACTGATTGATGTGACAAATAGAGATTTATACACGTGTAGATAAAAACAAAAAAAAGATAGCTCCATATTATAGCACAGTATTTCTTTCTTCTATTCAGGTTCAGTAACTTTTATCTGTATTAACTCAACATTAAATTGCTAATTCTAACTTATATGTGATGGATTCACTTGCTGACCCGACATGTCAGTTTGTGCTGCAGCCCTATTGTGACCCATTTATTCGGGTCTGTGTTTACAGACTTGGCGGGGGTAACCAGCTGGAAGAGGATAAAAGCAGTCGAGAGGACAGCGAATTCTAGCCTAATTACTCCATCTCTGCTTTTTAACAAATACATCAGGTACAGATTATGTTTTTTATGGTTTGCATGCAGGAGAGGGAAAGCCCCGACTCTCAGATGAGCACGAGAGATTGTTTATCGAATGGGTTTTTCCACTGAAGGTAAATCCTGACATCTAAAAGGGGAGAAAGAGTCAAAGGGCAAAAGCTGTTGTGCTTGTTTTTTTCAATAAATGTATCCTGACATCAATGAAATTAGTTCCAAGAGACAATGTAAGACTCCTTTGTGAGCTGTAAGTGAATCATCGAGTTCATAAGAACCAAGGAAGCACCGGGGAACTCTTTGGAAACATGGAAGACGAGACTTTGACCGACAAAGACGTCTACGTGTCTGTGAGGAAAAGAGCAGGCTGAGCCCTGAGCCGGCGGGCCCCCACAGGTGTGTCCAGACTGGGGCAGCGGAGGCCCCACAGGTCCTCAATTAGGAAGTGTCTGAATGTGACACAACAACACACAAGTCGGGCAACATGACTGCACGTTACACAAGCCCCGGAGCTTGTCCCTACATGCAAAGCCAGTGTGGAATCCAGCGAAATTGCAGGGTTTCATTGATAGCCAGACACACATTTGAAAGAGCAGAGAGAGCAACTCGTAGAGCAACTCGTAGAGCAACTCATAGAACAGCCTTCTGCAAACCAACAAGTGGACAGTTTGTGGTTCTGGTCGGTTTGTGGATGAAAACACCAACGGCTCTTCAGTTCACTGGGTCGGAGAATGCTGCTGATAACTTCAGGGTTGGGGTCTTTATTCCCACGAGACTGAATTATACATTTGAGTGTTTCAGCTATTTCTGTGTTTCTACGCAAGATAATGAACCAAAATCTGCTGGTTTAACAAGAACTACTCTAATTATCAGCAGAATTATTAAGCTTTTAGAAACTAGATTTTCATTTATGCCTATATGTTTTATTTAGAATAAAAATATGTCACTATCTGGCCAGGTACAAGTTACCTGTGTAGTTTAATCACACTCCCTTGTAAATATGTACAGTTTATACCACAGGTCTTGAAATGCAGGCAAAAATTCAGTGGTTCAAATCCCTTGAGCCACTTGAGGCGACGTAGTTTAGTTAAAAACAGGTGGAATGTTCTTAAGAGAACAAATGACCTCTCTCGTGTAAAAAACATTTAACAATCTGTCCCTGTCCCTAAGAGATCTGCTATTTTATAGCATAGATCAAAGGGTATTAGGTAAAAAAAAAAGACCTTGACACACATGCCACGCTACAAAAGAAGAGCACACATGCTGCTGGCTCCCGGCCAGACGAATGCACTACGCATTTATTATTTACGGGCAGCTCTCCACTTCCAAGGGACAGCTGTGGACCTGAAACAGCTGATAAACACACAAAGCAAGCACGCTTTCTCATCTGGGCCAGACACTGATTACAGATGCCACGAGACATGGAAGTTAATCACAAGCACGCCATCATCTGATGCGAGCCCTCGTCTTCAATCCAGTGCGAACACATGGTTGTGACACCTTTGCTCATCAGCTCCGTCTGGGAGGGTGATTATCATTTCGTTGGAATCTGGGGTTTGGGGGCCTGTTTCTGGGGGGAGGGGGGGGGGAACCGTAAGGTCACTGGGAACTGTGGTTCCACAGATTTCATGCACAGCAGGTACATTAACCGGTAGAGTGAGACAAAGAAGCATACGTTACGTTAACAGGTCAAATAAACGAGCGCTAACAAGGGTAGACACCTGCTGCAACACATGTCAATCAGTCGTTAAAACAATGACTCACAGCCTCTGGGATAAGCCTGAGTGAAGTGGTTAACAACTTTACGACTGTGACGTGTGCTTGAAAGCATCGACGTCTCCGAAGCCATCAATCAAAAGACACCAGCTGCGAGATAAAGTTACTCCAGATTAGATCGACGCGGGTTAGCTCGTTCTCATGACAGGCTTGTTACGCAAGGAGGTGCCGTTTACACGCCGGGCCGAGAGCGCTGCGAGTCGCTGGCAGCAGATCTGACGAGGACATCTAATGACCAGTCACCTGCGTTTAGGACCGAAAAAAACAGACACCCACGCCCGCTTCCTCGCTGCTCAGGGGCATCTGGAAGCGCAAGCTGCACCAGACATCAAACGCGAGTAATGAGAGCAATTGGGAGAAGGTGTGTCCAGGAAGTGAGGGGTGTGAAGAGGTTGCAGAGAGGGAACAGTTGTTGTGTGGAGGTGGAGAGGGGAAGGGGGCAGTCCAAGCATCACAGGCCACAGAGTTAAACTGGTGGGATGGTTTCGGCCATCGGCTAATCCCTCGGAGCATTTTAAGAGCCAGTGTGTTATGTCTGGACAACGGACACGACTGAGTCCACTGCACTTTCCCCTGCAGCTGGAGCGCTGACCCCTGCAGCTATTGTGCCCTCAGGAGTTTAGCAATCTTGTGGCTTAGGGTTTAACGTGATAAAAATCTGAGCTCTTTATCAAAGTGTCACGCGAGAAATTAGGATTTTCTCACCTGCACCAGGCTTGATGGTGAAAACATCTTAACTGAGCCTCAATCGGTCATTTGTGTCACAGCAACGTGCTTCGAGAACTTCATATACTATCAAATATGCGTTTTCTGATCTGTGCGTGTGCTGCTAAGGGTTTGGGGGGGGGGGGATCAAAAGTGGCTGCAACTCAAGACAGAGGTGTCAGGCCGAAGGGTCACGGGTTTAAACCTGGCCCCAGGGGACCTGTTTAGAGGTCAGGTATGTTTGCTTAAAAGAGAGGCAGAGTTCAAATGTTGGGTTTTGAGAGTCCCAAGATTTTCCATTCATGAAATTAACTATCAGGTTGGACTAATTGCAGTGTGTATTTATCACATTCCTCGGGGTCGGAGTGGGAGGAAGTCTTCAAGTTTCTCTCTTTCTTTTTGGAACAGTTTTAATTGTAAATACACATAAATACAAACAATTACTCCAAGTTATAGGCACACCGTGTTTTTCCAGACTCACGCATTTAAGCAGCAGTCATCTAACACAATACGGTCATGTTGTTGGTACAGGATCTTTTGGGGGGTTTATTATCTTCGTGAAGGAAGTTATGTTTTCACCCCTGTTCCCTTTTATTTGTTTGCCTTACTCTCAGCAGGATTATGCAAAAACTACTTCACAGATCTCCACGAAAGAAAAGAACTCGGAGCGTGTCCGGACACATTTGCTCTGTGGTTTATAGAGGACATTTGTTTTGTTGGTCTGCTCTTCTCTTGGAGAGTTAATTTCTATGCTGCATAGAGTTTGCTGTTACAAGTTAAGCAACACAATACCCATGAATCAAAGTGTGTCTAAATTGTCAAATCTTCTTTAAAACTACCACTACCCATTGTTATTTGCTGACACTTAAAGAGACACATGACGCATTTCATTCAACTACACAAATCGAGCTGTATTATGTCGAACTAATTCAAAACGTATTTAATCTCACAAAAGAACCAAGCGTAGGATGGAGAGTAAAGGGGGGATTTTATAGGGAGGGGTGTAATTTAGATGCTTTCATTTCTTGACTTGCTCACCAAACTTGGAACCCTATCCCATTATTTTGCTGAATAAATGAATAACATCAGTAAAAAAAGAAAACACAGGTCTGTCTTTAATGCACGTATAAGTCTGCACCCCCCCCCCCCTTTCTGATAAACAGTGCTGGAAAAAGCCTGGCTCTTAGTTGAACCTTACACCTGATCCTCGCTCTGCAGCCCAGCAGCTGTCAGCCACTTAATTCAATAACAACAAGCACAACCACAAGTTAGCAAACGCCGAGCAGGTGATTCAGTCTTTCCATACCTTAATCTGTGGTTTGACCGCAGAGCCCGACGCTTTCCCTGCAGGGCCGTTTAGCTTCACCGGAGTCTTGTTGGGCTTCTTGGCCGAAAGCTGACAAAAGCAAAAGACACAAAGCAAAGAGAAATTCCTCAATGAGACATCCACCGTTTGGACGACGTCCTGCTGTTTACAGGGGCTTTAATCAGCTGAAATGTACCAGTGTGCTCTGCAGACATTCCCATAAAAATGTGAAGGAGAAAACAAGCAGAGCATTGTCTCTACAGCAGAAGCATAATGAAAACAAGTAAACTTAATAATAAATCACAATCGATCCTGGTAAATGAGTGATGACAAACCTGTGACTGTTATTAACACTTCATGAAAAAGAACAACCCCTCAACATAACGTGTTTATACATTTGGTATATCTCGTTGGATATCTGCCTCTCTGGGGCTCTGGTGGTGCAGGCTTGTTGTTTTTGAACACTCCCATATCAAAGCACTAATTGCCAGGCCTCTTTTATAGCTGACAAATTATAATTGGCATTTTAAAACGTAATTCAAACCACATTTGTTGCAAGTGTTTGCATTTGTGGTTAATTTTCTTCAGTCTTTCGCCATGAGGCATTCACATCGTTTTCTTTCATCCCTGCGACGTCATAACAATATCAGCGCTGCACATGTAGACGCCTTTTAAAACGGATCACAGCACAAAGTCATAAACAATAAAACTGAAGCAGCAGTTGCGGCTAATTCCTGAGAATTAACAATTTATCCCTGAATAAGTATCTCGGTAAATAAAGAAAGGTTAAATCCAGACTGTGCTAAAAACAAAGCTGCAGCTAAATCAGGGAGGATACGTAACCAAAACTATCTCCAAGCACCATCGCCACCATCAAATTACAGAGGAAACTCGAGACACGCTGGGTAATTTCTCACTGATCAGACACTTAGTGCCCCAATAACCCGTCATTGTTCTCCTCCACACTGGAGGCCTTCCCGTCAGGTTTCCATTGCTCTCAGGCACCTGTGTAATTACCTTGTAATAGCCGAGGCAAGTACCTGCATTTCCTGAGCACCAACCCTTTCCTTGCAATCACTGGTATTCACCTTGGAATGGGCTAGAAGTGTAATTGCCTGTGTTGACATAACTGCTACAAGGCAATTACACATGTAATGTCCTGGAGCGGTAACACAAGATGCTGGGAGGTTGTTTCACTGAGGCTTCAAAAGTGTTTTCTGGATTTTGTTTTTCAAATTGAATTACTCCCAACGTAGTGACAACACTCTGACGTGGATGCAGCCGTGAATGTGTTTTAAGTTAACACTGGTTTTATATTAAATGTTTTTCCATTGTGTGGCTGTATCTGTTGTTCTTATTTTTAATGTTTTTCAACTTTGACTTTTGGCATTTTGTTTTAACTAAGTGCAGTTTTTCCCTATTCAGGAAAGGTCTACAACTTTTTTGCATTTGCATGTTAAAATGTCAGACATCCCATCCCACACTCAATGTGGATGCTTGACTTGGTTGGCAGTGTGAAGGGTAAATGATAGAGACATAGAAGAGCAGTAAATTACTGACAAGGAACCGCTAAAAACTGTGAAATGTAACTTTCATGGTCCCAACATGTATGAAAAGACCCCAAATTAACACTCTGGTGGACTTAGTGGAGCTGTGCGAGGCCCCCATGGGGTCTGCCCCAGGCTGGGTACTGAAGTGCTTGGTACTTGGTACTAAAACTTCAAATTAAAATATATTTCTGTCTTGAGTCACAGTATTAACACTCGTGATCAGTCTACATTACTCCAGCATAAAAAAGTGTGTTGGAGAAGTCACATATGTTCAGCACTGCAAACTCATATTTCAGTTCATCACTAAGTTCTACCACAGGACCAAAGGAGGCATTAATATTTCCCAAATAGTTCCCACAATGATTCCCATATTCCGGGGGGGCTCAGATCCTGCAGGAGGAAGTCATCCTTTCTGTTTAAGTATACTTTGCCACTTGTTTTTTAATTGGTTGTACTGTTGTCAATGCCAACACTGGCACCACCAGACGGTTCTGCTGCCAAAAATAAGATAATTGTATAATCTGAACTAATGATGTATGATTTACTTGTCATGGCAATACTCTCAAACTGCACTTTCAATGTCTATTTACAAGTCGGTCGTAGGACACACGTGCCTCTGGCTCATATTTTGAAAACACATATCAAACAAAAGCAGCAGAAAACATAATCGCAACGATCAATATTCACACAATTTCACCAACACCCATTTCCATTGACAATCAAAAGAGGACTAAGTTAGGATAGGATTAAAATCTGGATGAATTTCTAGAACCTTAATTACCGAAGACAAGACAGGACAGCTACGGAGAAGAAGGGTGAAGAAAGGGATTAAGGTCGTACAAGATAGGAATGGTGGGGGTGGTGGTGGGGGGGCAGAAGGTGGGAGGAATTGGAAGAGAAGACAACAGAATAAATCAACAGGTGACAGAAATGCTCAGCTGTCATCTGACCCTGAGGCGAGGATCGGCGCTCACGTCGCAGGTATGTGCATCTGCCCGGCTTTGATGTTTTGCCTGGCACAGTTTGCACTTGGACAGTGTTTAAAAAAACTAAAAAAGAACGAGGCAGATACACACATGCACCCACACACTTGCAAGTGATTGTGCTAACACGCAAAACAAGTGTTCAAAGGCAAAGGCCAGGTGCAAAGCTGAAATGGCATGAGAGACGATAAAAAGGAGCAATCATATTAACAGTGGGATGACAGAGGGACAAAGATATGCAGCGTTTCAGAAAAATGGGGGGAAGATTTCTCCCACCAGCGTATGTGTGTGTGTGTGTGTGTGTGTGTACATGTGTGTGTGTGTGTGTGTGTGTGTACATGTGTGTGTGTGTGTGTGTGTGTACATGTGTGTGTGTTGCTATTCAACTGTCAGTAATGAGCTTCCCTGCATATGTACCGTAGATATATCTTATTAATGTTTGCATTTTCCAAAAGTTAGGAGGAGTTGAACATTTGAGTGTACATGTCTGCAGTGAGTTTCTGCATGTCTGACTCTGTGTGTGTGTGTCTGTGTGTGTGTGTGTGTGTGTGTCTGTGCAGGATAACACAGTGCTGTCGTGTTGGTGAGACGGTGAGAATTCAAGCAGATTACAGAGGAGAAATCCGATCATTACGCCACACAGACCCTGTGTTTTACTCGCAGAAAACAGGTGGGTGCATGAGCCAACAGGATGAAAAAGTTCCATGTTTTCTATCATACAAAAAAAAAAAAAGGTGGACGGTCAGCGGGTGCAGGGATGGGTAGGGCCCGCCGAGACGAAATGCTACTATAGGACACCGTCTGTGGGAGTTTAAATGATGTGGTTGGAACAGAAGGGGAGTGGGCTGAAATTCCTTTCACACACAAGAGGGATCTGAGGGCAGGCCCTTGGCTACCCTGACACCTGGTGGACAACCGAGGACTGAGGACACTCAAGTCTGTTTGGATTAAAGCTTGGGGATTCCACAAGGACGTTTAGTTTGGTCTGAGCAGTGATGGAAGTCAGAGACCTAAAACGTTAAATTAAATATAATTCCTACTTGGTCATATTGAAACCTGCAGATGGCTTAAAAACACATCTCATGACTAAAGAAACCAATAATACCAGTCTACTTGTTCTGCTCTGAAGAACAGGTGAAGATATAACTGTTACATAGTCATTATACATTATTATAAAAGGTATTTGTTAGTCAAAAGAGATAGTTCTAAAAATATAACTTATTTAAAGACCAGTGTTGAAAACAGGTATATTTTCTATTTAACCCAAGTGGCAAATTACATGTGTTACATCATGTTTGGAAACCTATTTGCAGCAGGTGTAAGATGGGGCCTCATGTGGTGAATGTAAAAATATATAGAACCATTATCTTATATTCATAACCTTTCAAAGTTATTTCGCCAGATTAGTCTCACAGCTTTAGAATATTACAAATCATGTTGCTGGAAAGTTGGATAAGGTAAAAAAGGGAGGCTTATATTCCAGGCAGCTGAATGGTCACGTGGTGCTGCTCAAGTTTAAATACAAATTGTCTGATGTTACTCAAAACTGAGTAAATAAACAGAGCATCAATAAACGGTTCCACAGGAGTTCTGGTTTGGTTTAACTTTTAATAAATGAAAAGTGTTTCATAGTGACTTATCCTGGCTTCTAAATGTGATGTAAAGTATATAATGGCAGGTTTTATTTCACAGGTAACATCTAAGTCTCCACTCAGGTCTTACCTTTTCAAGCTCTTTTGCCACTTTCTTCTGAGGCTTCACAACATTGTCATCACTGTCGTCATCTTCATCATCACTAGAAAAAAGCATCAAGAAAAATACTTGTTAGGTAAAGTAAAAAGCAGAATCACAGATGTCTCGGCACCATCGCTTCAGTAAGGAATGGTGAGTAATGTTTTAATCATAAGTGACAGCAAAAAAAAAAACATACTCATCGTCATCTTCGTCACTGTCTTCTTCATCGTCGTCATCAGAATCCATCTTTAGTTTTTTCTACAAGGAAAATTAATCTTCAGTTTGTTCAGAGTTTCAAATATCAATAACAAATCACCAGCGCTGCCTCAAAACCGTTCTAACACGATTCAGTCTTGCTCTCATCTAAAGCTAGA
>NC_070633.1:26451280-26492602 GCF_947347685.1 Pleuronectes platessa
TGCAAGATGAATCGTGACTAGGGTTGCAAAGGGGCGGAAAATTTCCGGTAAATTTCTGGGAACTTTATTGAAACTTTCCATGGAGATATTAAGCTCGGGAATTTTGGGATATAAAAAAAAAACCCCTCCAATTTGCATTTCTCCATCACAAGATAATTCCCAGCATCCTGCACACTACAGCAGGACTATTGAGGCCTGCTGTAGTGTGCAGGACTAGTCAGGTAAGTTTCAATGATATTAATGGGGAAAATATATTAGCATGCTGATTGATTATTTGTCATCTGTCCATCTAGCCTCTTTCTATTCATCTATCCATCAAGTGTAAAATATTTTTTAAGACGATTCCAATCGTTTGGCCAACTCTTTATATCTCTGGCATTGCATTAGTGTTTTTTTACAAGCTTTTTTCTCATCTTATTCTACATAACAATGCCACGTGCACTATCTCATGTGTGGAGACATTTCACCCCAGCCAATGTAGAAGGAAAGGCTGTGTACATTTGCAAATACTGTGCAAAGACCTATGTTAAGAATGACACAAAGATGCAGAAGCATATAGTCAAGTCCCCAAAGTTTCCTCAGGGCTCAAATCAGCCTATGACAAAACAAAATGTTTATATTTATGTCTGTATATGACAAGGTAAATACAGTTAGTATAAATTACCAACACAATTTCCAGTTTATTCCCGTTAATTCCCATTAATTCCCGTTAATTCCCGTTAATTCCCGTTAATTCCCGTATATTCCCTTATATTCCCGTATATTCCAGTTAATTCCCATGGAAAGTTTCCAACTTTGAAAATTACCGGAATTTTGCAACCCTAATCGTGACCATGACACGTTTGATTCAGAGCAAAAATAAACTATTGGAAAAAATTAACTGTAGCTTCTTGTTTGCTGTGACCGATCATGTCAGTCTCGCTCAAGTTGTTTCTCACACTGTGCAAGAAGAACTGAAGCAGCTTGAGTCCTCGGTGAACGTGTTCCACTGAAATCACTGGAACAAAAACATAAACACAACTTGTGTTTCACTTGGCGGCTGCACAACTTGTACTTTCTCCAGCGCTCTCATTCTAATTTGAGCTGGCATCGCTCTCCGTGCCTTTATTTACCCAGAGAGGCAGCTTTTCGGGCGACGCCTCGCTTCACGTTCACACATGGGAGCTGCAGTCATCAGTTTTTATGTATAAAGAGAAGTGAAGGTATTGCTCTGTCCTTTTGATGCACTCTGATGCTATCTCACCTTCGGGTGGTTATGAAACATTCGTGTGTAATCATCGCCAACTCCCACGAGGCTAACTACCTCTCTAAAATCATAAAGCATTATTGCATGGTTTTTTCATAATGGTGACAAACACTGTGAGGAAAGAGAGGCAAGAAAAAAAAAAACCCAGAAAGGTCTGTCATCTTTTCAAAAAGTCACAATATCATTTAATATAAAACACCTTTAAATTGAACATAATGAGGAAATCTTTGATCAGCAGTTCCACCGATCCACTACCACGTGACCGCTGAGGAGCTCGGCCTCGACGGCAGCCGACTTCAGCGGTACTTTCCGAGTGCACACAGAAAAGGGGTTGAAACATGCATTTACTACATTGTACAAAGTCGAAAAGCGAAAAAAAAAACAGGAGGTCTCTTTTTTATTTTGTTGCCATTCGTGGCAGAAACGTCTCTGCCGCCTCGTGAGGGATCCGGAGGCAAAAGAGGGGGACAGTCTTGATAGGTGGGCATGTACAGAGGTGTCCATTTGTGTCCCGGCACTTAGGGGGTAAAGTGCCCTCCTCTCTTTTAGACCGTCAGCTGAAGGGAAAGCGGAAACTTGGTGTAAGGCAGGAGAATGACTCAACACATTTTTAGAAAGTTACGGTAACAGCTGTTCAATCTGTGACAACCAGTGAGGCCAGTGCGGCTGCAGAGCTGGGAAGTCCACTGACTGGGTTCTGTAGCTCTGGGCAGAAACAGATAGCTGCTCTCTCTCTCTCTCTCTCTCTCTCTCTCTCTCTCTCTCTCTCTACACATGCTCCCCCACCATTTTGCTGGTAACGATCAATGACTGACGTCCATTCAAATACTTTCCTGTATCTATAACAATCCCATAATGCTGCTGTGCTATTTTGTCCATTCTATCTGCTGTCAACTTGATACAGACGTTTCATTCCCTGCCTTATCCCCCTCTCTCTTTTTCTCTGTGTCCTACACACACACACGCACACACACACACAAACACACACACGCACACTCACACTCACACTTACACACACGCTCACACTACAGATGCCACGGAGGTGACGGAGGTCACCTTATTGTCATCTGCCCAGGGCTGCAGGTTCTGCAGGGCGTAGAGGGAGGAGTTGTGCAGGCAGAGTGGGTCGGGCTGCAGAGGCTGGCTCAACGTCTTCTGGAAGGCTTCCTGCTGAAGCTGCAGCATCAGCCGGTTGGCCTGCTGCCGCTCTGCCTCTCGCTCCTCTGCAGTCTGTCTCCTGGGCGGACAGGGGGGGGGGACAAAAAGAGAGAGGAACAGTTAGGACCTGTGTGGTGTTCATTTTCATGGGGGGAATCAATTATTGCTACATACAGCAGAACTGTTTCTTAGAGTTTGTCTCATATCATCTTAAAAGAACCGATTGTGCTTTCTTTGTGCTTTCTCTAGATGTGTGGTTCCTAACCTGGAGTTCAGGACCCAGTGTCAACCGGCTAGTCTCTAGTTTGGCATTTTGTCCAGCGCCATCTTGGTTTTATAAAACCTTAAGTAACCGTGTTCTGAGGAGTGGGGGGTGGACATTGGACGGGATTAGCTGTCAATCACAACCATCAAGCTGTGATGAGGACTTTAAACTATCGACACCATAAACTCGTGATGATATTTGACGTTATAAATCAAGTGAAAGGTTGAATAATTTTCTTTTAAAACCAGTGGATTCCCCCGGTGGTCATTTGAGAGAATACAGGGTTCAGAGGTTTCCGCATCGGCTCCTGAGGGTCAGAGGCTTTGACATTTTAGGAGAAGAAGAGGTGGAGTACAGAGGAAACAGTAGAGAAGAAACATGACCAGTGTTTTTTCTTGCAAATTAGTGAATAGTTTCGCTGCATCAGACTCTAAACAGCCAGTGAGCTCACGCAGCCAGTAACAGGGAGTCCTAATTATAAATCATTTACTTTTTAACGAGCCACAAGGAGACTGTCCTCAAAAACGAGCTTCTGGGAGAAGCTTGTTATGACCCATAGTTACATTTTATAGTATGACCTCTAGTGTCCATTGTAATCATGGCCCCAGAAGTGAAGCCAAATCATCTTGATAGCCCCCTTGTGGCTGGCTGCAGTATAGGTCATAAATCACGGACCAAACAAAAAAGTTAAATTACACGTTGAAATACATTTTTTTTTTTATCCGGTTTGAGTCGTTTTAGGCAAAGTGTTAATTTGTTCCTGTAAGTTTGGTTTTATTTGATGCTATAAAAACAGGTTGAGACGTTATGATTGACAGCTGAGACTGACTCGTGATTGGTCAAGTGCTTGTGTCTGCAGGGCCTCAATCTCTGGGCTCAGGCTTCATGTTACGTCTAAAGCCCAAGATGGCAGAACCTGTATCCGGGATATTTGGGCTTTGTTTGTGTAAAATGGAGGAAGAGGAGACGCGTCGTCCGTCTTTATTCACAGTCGATAGCTTTAAACATGTTATCTTTTAATTTGTAACTTTAATTTTACGTAACCTGACCAAACTGTGATCATTTCTTAAGCCTGACCACATGTTTATGATTGTAACAATGACGATAAAGGAGGAACTCCTGCATTATATTGTATTAAAATGAGAAATGTCCTGTATGGACAATCGGGTCGGAGTGTTTTTAGACGACAAGTCAAAAAGAGGACAGGTTGTTAATCTGTGCATTTGAGAATAAGATTGATATGTGTCTTATGTTTTATTGAATCAATCTTTATTAAGTTAATATCTTAACATAGATTTTAAAAGCTATGATAATGTCCAACTGTCAATATAAATAACTGACAGCACATTCATGTTTAAAGCTCCAACGTGCAAAAAATAACAAGAAATAAAAAGGATGTAGTGTTTTTAATGGTTATTAATGGAAGCACAGGAACCAATAAAGAAATCAAACAAACAGAAGCAGATCCAAAAAGCTAAAATCTCACACAGAATCCACAATGAAACCTGTTCCTGTGTAAATGCTGTGTGTGTGTTTACTGCGTGTTTATTGAACACCTGCGCCGCTTCGCTCCGGCCCCGGGGCTACGTGACAGCTGATCAGCTTGAGTGACAGGTGCTGGCGAGGGAACGTGACTAACGCAGGGGGAGGAGGAACGGGACACTTCCTGCCTCAAGGTGAAAAGTTACATCTGTTTGTTTTTCTCCTTTTCTTCTCGGCGCTCGCAGCACATGTTAACAGTAACATACACCCCCCCCTGTGTGGTGTCAGCGAAAAAAAGAAGCACAGATGGGTGTTTCTCCCAAGATGCAACAGTGTAAATAAAGAACTGAGATAATAATCGCAGGAGAGAAAAGGGAAAACACGTCTAACTCTTCTTCCATTGTGATTATAAGCAGATGAAATGCTGCTTTTGCACATAAATAGTTTTTCTAATCTACTTTCCACTCGCTAACTACATTGTTCTCTGTTTTGCATGACAAGAAAAAATCTGCATCAACATATATATTATGAATTAGCCCCTTTTGTGAGATTACGTCGACGTCGCTATAATAAAAACAAATCGCAATAAGCAAACAGCTGCCGTCAAAAGTCAACAACAACAACAACAACGTACAAATTGGCAGGAAAGAATCGAGCACACCTTCTCCAACAACTCTTTCATACACGCCGGCCTCGCATCCATTAGCCACACATTATTGTTAACAGCATTATGATAATCTCATTGGCTGCCTGTTGATTCGATCATCCTCTTGTTACGAGCGTAGTCGTCACGCAAAGACATCCCTCATGCTCGTCCCTCATCAGGTGCACACCGCAGGGAGAGGCATAAATCTCTGCTAAACTGGGGGGGCGGGGGGGGGGGGGGGGGGGTCTGAGAAGTGTGTTAAACCGATTCCCTGGTTCCTCATGCGACATGTCATTCAGTCCCGGATCCAGAAAATTCACTGCTAATACGTCTCATAAGAGGAAAATCATGTTTTTTTTTTTAAACTACAGGCTGTGATTGGTGTTATTTTACGTTATCAAACCAAATATCAATGTCACTGTGTATTCAAGACAATAAATCAACCTCTAAATGTTAAATAGGCAAAAACACAGTTTGGTTTTAAGTGATTTCTGTCCGCATGAGATTCAAAACTAATTATAAAAAGCTTTAGGATCATTTAAACATTAAAACCCTTTATGTAATTTAGTTGGTAATGTGCCTTTGAATCATGCGTCCTGGCCCTTTAACTAAGGGCAGGGCATCGTAATCTGATTTCCTCCTCATTTACGTCCAAATGGCCATAAACAAGAGAGAGAATGGAGTTAAGCTGTGTGTGTGTGTGTGTGTGTGTGTGTGTGTGTGTGTGTCTGTGGACTTGGCAGTCAATTCCTCCTGTGAGTGTTCCAGTATTGCTTTGGACAGCAGTTTTCTTAAAAGGCCTTTCAGGAGGCTCACAAGCGATTGTGCTTGGTCAAGCGAACTGGCCCCGACTGGCAGCTACGCTAAGCAAAATAGGTGTCGTGTTGTGCGACGCCCCGGATGCTTCAGTTGTCGACCGTCTTTCTCCAATCGAGCGTTTGGGACCCGGAGCAAAACAGTGACACTTTCACTGCTGTCGATTTATGGCACAAGAAAAGACCCGAAGGAGTGCCCCCCCCCCGACCACCCCGCCTCTGAAGAATCCATCAAGACCTGTTTGTTGTGCTCGAGTCAAACATGGTGGGAGAAACACGCAAAAATGAGCTTCTGAATTGATTCTTACCGCCATTTTGTCCGTCTGTTCTGAAACCAGGTCTTGACTTGTGCGTCCGTCATCTTCAGGGCCTTGGCCAAGGTGGCGCGCTCGGCCGACGCCAGGTACTTCTGGCGGTGGAAGCGTTTCTCCAGCTCGCAGATCTGCACCCGGCTGAAGGAGGTGCGAGGCTTTTTCCTCTTGGGCGGCGTGCGGTTCTGGTAAGGGTGGCCGATACGCCGGGTCACAGAGAAGGGCGAGAGGGCAGCTGAAAGACAGGGCGGGAAGACTTTAGGATTTATTAGACAAATAGATAGTTTGGTTTAGTTATTCATTAAAACACTGTGTGTGTTGCTGGATTAGTGCTTTAAACATTATTCATATACGTTAGTGTTATCAATAAGGTAACTGGAAGTAATTGAGGTGTTTGGACCTAAAAGGTTTAAGATTAATGACCGTTCGTGTTCCCGGTTATTTCCATTTTTCCAGCCTGCAATGATCTGGAGCTTCTGGAGAATGAACTTATTTCCCCTGAGCCGTCCTATGTAAACACTCCTTTCGTTCTCCAGGCCTTGTTTGGATAAAATTATTGTCCAGTTCGTCTTAATTTCTGGAAAAAGCCAGCAGTGGTTTGTTTGTGAGAGAAGAAGGTCAACGTGATTACAACTACAAATCTCTTGCTGGGGTTTGAGAACCAAACAGCACAATGAGTCGTCCGGTCAGGACATCAAAGGAAAAGACAAGAGGGACGTTTAGAACATCTGAGATCGGTTCAACTCAGAGTCAGATGATGAATCGACCCTCGTATACTTTAAAGATCATTAATAAAGTCACAACAAACGAGAGGGATGCACTCAAAGATCATGTGTGACAACAATGGGTGAGGTGAGGGAGGTGGTTGAGAGGGGGAAGGGGAGCAGGGGGGTGGACTCACCTGGGCAAGCCCCCTTAGGGAAAGGATAGTCTGCTAGGAGGCCACTGCCGTCTCGCAGGTGAGCGAGCTCGGGGTAATAGCATTTAGCTAACGTCTCCACAGTGCTCCAGACAGGGACCCTGCCGATGTCTCCCTTGGGGAGATGACAGAGGGACCCGGCCCCCGGCCCCCCTGTGGCCTCTCCAATTCGGCTCTCCTCTGCCTGCTCCCCTAAAGGAAAGGGACAAACAGTAAGGTCCCACATCTGGAGCACAACAGCAGCAGCAGCGGCCGCCAACGCCAACGCCGCCGCCGCCGGGCAGGCACCGGCGCTAAGCAGCTAATCACATGAAGGAGGCCTGAATGGTGAACAGACTCTGCTTTAATGTTGTTTAGCGCTGGTCTCTTAAGTTAGCATTTGGAGAGGCTAGGCTACACAATGAGATATCGTCCATTTGGAGAGAGTAAGTGACGACTGCGGGTTTACAAGGATGAATAATCAGAAACAGGAAGTGAGGGTCATCTGATGACGATGTGATGAAGGTCAACACATGATTTAAAAACCACTGTGATGATATTAAACTTCTGGAAATAACGTAAGTAATAATATCACAGACTTTCATCCAAACAACGGGAACAGTAAAGAGGATTTTGTTATTCAGGGGGAATTAAATTCAAACACACAAAGGTCAGATATTTGTTATTAAAGCTTGTTCATGTATTATAACTGTATTTTCCGCTGCTTTGTCATTGTGTCTTTTCAAAATAAGATATCGTCCATTTTGAAAAAAAATTGGCATAGGTTACAACAATGAATCTAGCACGAACAAGTCGGCCAATCAGAAACAGGCAATGATGACGATTTAAAACCAGCTGCGAAGATGTTAACGCTCTGAAAACAAAGTCAATAAGAGTCGTTTTCGTGATTTATGAGGAATTAAATTCAAACATTTAACATTTCTGCACAAAATATCTTCCATACAACATCGAACATTTATATTATTAGAGTTTGCAGCAATAACCCAGATAGTTACTGGTCTTAAATAACAATTGCTGCTTTGTCATTTAGTCTTTTCAGAACGTTTTACTTCACACACACAGAGTATGAATCCACATTTATGGTTTTCTCCTCTCTGAGCCTCGCCTGCCCGGTGGTTCACTTTCACATATCACTGTATCTGGGTATTAATAACAACTTATCTCCTGCATCATAAAATATCTATGAATCCTGTCTATTTTGTCAGCCCTGGGTAAACAGAAGATCGATAGATGTAACCCGATCGTTTTTGGCCATAGATCCACTCCCCGGCCACATTCTCAACTTGAAGCCGAATGGAAATCAACCAAAGAAAAAAACGTCTCCCTCTGTGTCTGTGTGTGTCTGTGTGTGTCTGTGTTGTTCCTCCCCAGCAAGCTGTCGAGCCTGCTGTCTTACAGGGTGTTGATCTGTTTTTGTGTTGTCAGAAAAGCTCACCAGGAGCCAAAATGAATATGAAAAACATCTGCATAGGTGTCCCCCGAGGGCCACGTGCTGCTGCTGCTGCTGCTCTCAGAGTTTCAGAGACCTGAAAATTCATTTGCCACCACGACGATGACAATTTGGATTGGAGATGGAACACGAGGCCATTACGCGCTCGGTGGTCGTTTCCAGGGAGCTGCCGACATCCCCCTGGTGGTGCTGAACAGGAGCGGCAGATTGAGGCGAACACAAGCAAATGATTTGTGTCGTAAAGACAAATAGCTGCAATGTGCTGTTTACTGTAGAGGTCACATTACGTTGCCTGATTGGAAAGGAGAAACGCGGATTTAATTTTTATTGTCTTTTGTCTTCTGCTGCTCATTAATATTATTACTAGGTAATATTACTACTTAGTAATAATATTGTTATTACATTATTATCAGATTTAACATTATATGTTCCTCTAAAGCGCATTAATAGTTAAAAATACATATGAACAGGCAGCTATAGCAGATCCAATTTATTGGTTGGCCCATATGTTTGTGGATATGCATCAATATGAAAACAATTCAGACAAAAAAATATTTTCTATATTATTTTCAATATATTCTGTTAATTATGATAAACGGTAAAATACCGAACCTTAGTTTCATTTAGTTTGATCTTAGGAATCCTTGGCAATATTTCTATGTACAGTCTATTATGGCCAAATTAATCAGTATTGGTAATTTTCACTACCTAATGTCAGTATTGGCACTCGCACATAAAAATCCATATCGGTCAGACTTGAATCTATATTTACACATAAGTTTATAAAGTGACAGCAGCTGTATAACTGCAGCAGCTCTGCAGCCCTCAATCGTGACCTTTCTGCTCTGCACGATTTTAAATCTCCTGCTCAGATTCTTGTGGCGACCTCTCTATGGTGTTCCTGTCATAAATATATATATATATATACATTTAAACACAGTCATAGTTATTTGTGGATGACTTCTCATTGCCCCAAACACTAGCCTCACTGGTTCCGTGCTGGGAGCCAGCAGGCCTGCTGTGGCTCCCAGCGGCAGGTCGAGGGGAATAAATACTGCATTACACGGCTATTTCAGGCCATCTGCAGGCGGACTAATGGACCAGGCCCATACGAGCAGGTTCAGAGGCAACATGCAGCAGGAACCTGCAGCTGCAGCTTCACTTCATGTGCACAACTCTGATCGATATCCTGAGGATGGTACGGATACTGCAGCAGTCACGTTTAATGTTGTGACTCGAGGTGTAAGACTGAGACTGTCTATTCATGAATCATGCATCAGGTTTACTTCTTTGCCATTATTACTGTAAACTGCTGTGTTTCCGTTATATATAGAACCACAATGATTTAAATACTGAGCTTGAATCCAAATTAAAAAACACTGCTCCTGCAATAGACCATATTCCTGCATGTACATGTATTGTAATTGTATTTTTTAGCTACGTTGTCCTTAGACCTTTTCAAAAAGAGATAATCTCCATTTGTCAGTCATTCAACAATATGAATCGTAGTAGAATTTAGTATTCTTATAATATATAATATATTTATATAAAGAAGTCTTCTGTCTTTACCTTCCACTATAAAAAAAATACTCAACAAAACATTATTATATAGCTATAATAAAATACCACAATACTAAAGGTACAGAGGCGAATTAGGGCCATATGACAAAAACACCAAAAAGGTCAGACCTCTTTAAATTTCGTAATAAAAGTCCACATGAAAATATTACAGAAAGCTTATGGAGCACATGTGTCATTGCAAAGATGATAAATTACATATTGTTCCTGCAGAGACTAAATCCAGCTAAAGAAAGAAACTGCTTCTTAAATCAGCCCCGAGTATTTTCTATAAAAGCTCCATAATGAAATAACACTTAAATATGTTTCTTGACTATTAATAGTTTTCCTGAGCAGCCTGGAAAACAGTTAAACAGCTAATGGAGCGTCTGTGTAGAGGAGACATACACAGGCTACCGGACAATTAAATGTGTTTTAAAATATAAATGAAAAATAAAGAAGAATATAATAAATAAAAAACTGCCCAAAATGCTGCAAATAAAAACAACATCACCTGAGTTCTTCTTCACCTCCACGAATTGAAGAAGCGAAAAGTGTTGTAATACTAAATCTGCTGTCTGGATAATACAATTTAACATAAGCATATCAAAAAAATAAAATGCCACCGTGGAGAATATGTTTCCCATAATAAAACCACTTATACTTAATAACACTTCTCGGTGACAGCGCCTCCCTTCCCCTCTGCGGATATTACCTCGGTAGCAATCTAATAAATATATCCGTGAAGGATTCTAAAGGGGATATTGAAATATAACATGAACATATATTGCTATTTATTACACTATACGGGACACACGGGCGGGCACGCGCAGTGTGGTGTCACAGCAGGGGGAGCAGGGGCACGTGCGGGCGCGAGGGCACGAGGGCACGAGCGGAAATAAAATCGCGTTGTTCTGCCTCCGACGCCATAAAAACTCAAACTGAGATTTAATGCGCAGAACTGCAGCTTTAATTAGGTTTTTTATCGCTGCTGGGCGACATGATGCCAAGATTATTACATTAAAGATGGACATTATCATCATCATTATTAGACCATAATGATATAAATGATATTATTATTATTATCCTTATTATTATTAGTCGTATTGTTATAATTAATAATGGTACTTTGAATAGTCTAGCTGGTTGAAACAGCCTCCTATCACTAAAGTTGCTAATGGCCTCTCGGATATGACCTAGTTTATCATTAATAAATACAAATACGAGCTTCTCCTCACTACGACTTCATTATTTTAAACATTTTATGAACGTTTCTTTTTTATTTATTGATTGATTACAATTGTAAATCAAAATAGAACCGACTTCATCTTTTTCGTTTCATTTTATTCAAAATCCTAACGAGCAGAGAACTCTGCTTTAAAAAAAGACTATGGTCAAAACTTTAGTAATAATAATTACACTGTGGTGGATTTGAAATTATTACAATTGTCGTAATAAATTCCAAAGTAAAAGATAAAGTCACATTTATGTATCGTTAAAACACGGAGAGCAAACGTGGCAAAAAGAAGCAAATCGATTAAGTTGGATACAAATACATCTTTCAATTGATGTTTTTTGCTTTATTTGTTTTAGTTAAATATTCGAAGGTTAATCTGTTGCAATAAACATTTTGAGTGTTGAATGATACTACTACTTATATTACTATACTACTACTGCTACTACTACTACTACTACTACTACTGCAACTACTACTACTACTACTACTAATAATAATAATAATAATAATAGCAATAATAATAATAGCAATAATTATAATAATTATAATAATAAGCGACGTTTGGGAAAATAATAAATTAAATTAAATTTAAATTAATGCATTTAGGTCCATGCGTAAAAAAACAGAGGGGCTTTTCTGAACTTGAGCTCTGTGGAAAACGTGTCCTATTTTTAGTTGTGGATTAAAGTGATTCCATTAACGTCCAAATCTAAATCCAACGATAAACCTCCTGTGATGTAAAACATGAATTCAGGTCATAAGCACCAGAGTGAGAGAGAGGGATAAGACAAATGTGAAATAACCTAAATACTAAGAACACGTCCATGTTCGTTGAGATCCTTCAGAAACGTGCTCAGCTGTTTTTATTCTGCTCTGGTTTCACGTTGGAGAGAAAAACAAGAAGCAGAGACAAACGATTCCAATGTTCCATCAGGACAGACGAGGGTCGATCTGATTTACGGCCTTTTATAGAAAACAGAGCAGGCTAATTCTGGACTGAGTGTCTGTGTGTGTGTGTGTGTGTGTGTGTGTGTGTGTGTGTGTGTGTGTGTGAGTGTGTGTGTGTGTGTGTGTGTGAGGTGCAGATCTTTGGCTGATCAATACAGTGGAAAGATATAAGCTGCGAAATAATTACAGCGACACAAAGCTGAGAGAAATTAAACGAGAGGCCCTCGGTGACTATGAGTAAAATTGATAAGCCTATTTACACCGTATCTTTTTGCAGTTGACATATCGTCCCCCAGTATTTAATAATTAATCGGTGAGAAGGAACGGAATAGTGAATATTTAATGTGTACAGAGGGTGGGGGAGGAGTGTGTGTGTGTGTGTGTGTGTGGTGTGAGGTGTGTGTGAGGTAGAGTGTGTACGTGTATGTGAAGTGTGTGTCTGTGGAGTGTGTGCACATGAAGTGTGTGTGTGCATCTTCAAAACGATGAGGTCATGAGAATATAAAAATGTGGAGCACCCCCCCCCTTCTCCTCTGAAATATGAATAAATAAAACCAAACATTGTCGTTTAACTTAAAGTAAAGACAACAATGATGTAATATAATATAATAATATGTCTGATAACATTTTACTGTTATGCTCTAAGTTATTTCACCACATGTCTTTATTTGAATTGATGCATTCTGGGAGAAATATGATGAGGTTGTGTTGCCAGGGACAACAGATGGAAATGTGCATTTGGGGCTTTTGGGCAACAGAAACAAATTATTAATAATCTACATTAGAATCAATGTGTTTTGTCCCCATAGAAATACAAATTAATTTAAGAAAGATGATTTTTATATATATTTTTTGTGATTGTTTGGTTTTACACCAAAGATGCAAAAGCACATGGATAATAATAATTCTCAAAAAAGCTATGATTGAGTTTATAAAAACAGTATGCATGTAATAATTAAAGTGGGATTATGTGACGATAGTAGAAACTTACTGTCTTGTTAAAATATGTAACTATGCATATTTCTGTAGTTATGTTTATTTCTAATTTGTCATGTTTTTAGATTCTTCTCTATAGAGGAAGTTGAAATCTAAAGGTGATTTATAGGAATAAAATTAGGTATATTTACAGTCTATGAAGCTATTCCTTTTTATTGTTGATTTATTACAGTTATGATATTAACTAATATATGCTGCTGGTTGTTTTGGAACCTTTTCAAATTTACAAAGAATTAATGACTTATTTTACAGAATATAGAGAAAATCAGAATTTAATTTAATTTAACAAGCTGTGGTATTATCCACTATAATAATACTAATAACAATAGACTTGAACGTGTCATTCACTGTTACAGTTATGACTCATCTTCCTCTTTCTCGATTGCTTCACAGCAGAAATAAAAATCATTTATCCTCATGAAAAAAAAGGAAAGAAAGAAAACCAGGGGAACGTCGTTATCCGTCATCTGCTGTAAATGGAGAGTGATGGTCCAATACTGATTCATCAGCGTGTCCATGTCAATCTCTGCACTCGTTCATCAGGCTGCCCTTCCAGCATAACACAAGTGACTCTGTTGTGTGTGCGTGTGTTTGTGTGTTTGTGCATGAAGCATTCGTTCTAAATTACAAACCCTACATGTGAAATCACCACGCTCCAGTCTGTCCTGTTCAGGCCCCAAGTTCAACTCAACCGTCCAGGAGACACTTTGCAAAAAGCAAATGTCAGGAGGATCAGGATATCACAAAGTGAACCTGCTCTGTCACGAGGAACATTTCATTCTAATCACTCATCGTCCTTCTAATCTGTGCGTAATTTGTGCGTAAAACGCCTGAAGAAGATTACTCCTCTGGCCAACATCTGTGTTAAGGACACACAATGATCATACAGCTGTTGCAGGAGAAAACTTTCACTGTACCTGTTAGTCTCTCCTTGGCGAACCTCCTGCTGCTCTCCATCCACGGGAAGGTGAAGTTGGCCGAGTTGCCCATCCCCATACCGGGCACCGAGGCGATGCCGGGTCCGATGCCCGGCGGATGCCCTGAGGGGGGCGGATGCGGCGCGGCGGCGACGGAGGACGGCGGCGGCGGCATGGGTCTGTGCGCCGGCACCCGGATCACCCCGCCGGCGCCACCGCCCGAGTTCACGTTAACGTTCATGTTCATGTTCATGCTGACGTTCATGTTCATGTTGACGTTGTAGGAGCCGGCCAGACCCGCCGCCGCCGCCATGGAGCAGGCCGGGTTGTAGACGCTGTTGTACCCGTTGCTGTAGACGTTGGGGGCCAGCGCGTAATCCGGGTCGCCGTTGGTCCGGTTGGGCAGCATGCAGCCGCTGGACTGGTCCGAGCTGTTAAGGATCTGGTCGATCCCGAAGCTGATGGGCTCATGCTGCTGCTGGTGCGTCTGGTTCACCTCCTCGATCCCGGTGTGCTCCATAGTTCTGTCGGTTTTACGCGCGTGTCAGTATATTCACAGACGTGTGTTTGTAATCTGGCAATTCACGCCTTGGGGTGGGGGGGGACAGAAATCACGGTTTGTGTGTTTGCTGCAGAACTGTGCGGTTGTTTCTGTCTTCGAGCATCGAACACAGGCCTCTTCTACTCCCAGGAAACCAATAACGAGTCCGGCGCGGTCCAAAATCTGCCCATTACTTCTGTCCAGCAGCGGCATCGGGTGTTCCCTAAATTAAATGCCTATCCGTCGGGCTAAAAAAGAGCGTATCCATCCTTCACAGTGCGTTCTCTCCCCGTGAACTACACACAAGGAAACCTAACAACCGGGGGGGGAAACAACAGAGGATTATCCGGAGTACTTACAGACAACAAACATCCCTGCTGTGGGGTTTTTTTTAGGAGGGGGACGCGGTTCTCTGGAGGGACTCGATGCGCTTTGTTCGCTCTGCTCTGGCTGAGACCATCCACGCGCAGGGGGCACGGCAGGATGCCCGCGGGCTCGTCGCATCAGAGGCACAAAACCAGTGAAACCAGGAGACGCTGGGAAACGCGGCGCTGACCTCGCAGGGCTGGATGTTAATTGGAGGTGAGAGCGTTGTGCCGACTGGAGGACTGCGATTCAGCAGGTGAGACAACCCTCTGCGTAAAAGCTGCCATTCGGTCATCCAGCCAAACCTCCCTCCCTCCCTCCCTCTCTCTCCCCCTCCCTCCCTGCTGGTAGGACAGTTGTTTTGCTCCGATGTCTTAAAGAAACAGCAGCTTCTTTTTTATTCTGTCGTTGTTTTCTGCAGCTTTTCAGGAGGTTTCGTGCGTTTTAGTGGATTTGAGGCCTGAGACGAATCTTTTTATAACGTGTTTCACCTTAGTGCATCATCTCGATTATCGAGAAATCTCACTTTTATATCAAATTCACAGTTTGGTCTCGTGTTGAAATTGTATATTCATTAAAGTTGTATGTTCACAGGCTACATGATTTATTAATGGACTTATTATCACTAATGTACATGTGACGTGGCCTCTTTCGTTTGATAAAGGATTATTAGAAAGGGAGATATTGACTCTGCCGGAAAAACCGATTAGCCTTCACACACTGACCATTGAAGAACTGACCATTCAAGAATATATATTCATACATGTATAATGATAATAAGTCATTAATAAATTATATATATATACTGTTCACATTAAGATAACGTGGTTTCATGTGCAGGAACATTTAGTTAATAGATACAAAACTAATTTACACCATTCCTCGTGTCAGTTGTGACATGTTTGTACTGAACAGACCAAATCTATTATTATTATCATTATTATTATTATTATTATTAATAGTAGTAGTTGTATTACTAGTAGTAACAGTAGTAGTAGTAATAGTATTAGTATTGTTATTAATATATTTATTGGGATTGTTATTATTACTATTATTATTAGAAGTAGTAGTAGTAGTAGTAATAGTAGTAGTAATATTACTAGTAGTAGTGGTAGTAGTAGCAGTAGTAGTAGTAATAGTATTAGTATCGTTATTAATATATTTATTGGGATTGTTATTCTGACTATTAATATTAGAAGTAGTAATAGTAGTAGTAGTAGTAGTACTAGTACTACTAGTAGTAATAGTAGTATGAGTAGTAGTATGTTGTGTTTAGCAGGTTTATGATTGAAATACATATATTTATGTGATATTTATTTTATTCTCCATCTTCTCTGACTCTTGCTGAGTTTCAGTGTTTTTGTGTTGTTGTTTTCTGAGGGTTTCAGTATTTTTGTGTTGTTGTTTTCTGGGGGTTTCAGTATTTTTGTGTTGTTGTTTTCTGGGAGTTTTCTTGGTGTGTGAAACCGTTTGCAGCACAGCCCCACTGCGGTGTCCTGGTTCGGAGCCTCACGCGGAGGCCTCCGGAGAACCCTCCACTTGATGAGCTCCGGTTTGGGATCTCGCTGCCACACAGGAGGAAGGCTCCGTGCTGCTGGACGCGGTTCGGTTTCAGAGCCTGACAGCAGGTGAGGCACCTGAAGGCAGCAGTGAAGCCCAGTGTCTGTGCAATTAAAGGATGCCACACACTCAGGGGCCCCAACGGAGCTCGTGCGAGGAGGCCCCCGGAGTTTCCCGGCACCAGAGACCAGGCACCGATATCTCGGACGCATCAGATCCTGCAGGAGGATGAACGGTTTCCGCGTGTTCTTAAAGGCGGGTTACGTCAGTAGTACAGTACAGACAATACCAGACATGAACCGTGTGTGCGCGCCAGACTGAAGCAATAAGCTGTTGCACTGTTACGCACAATGAAGCAATAAATCCAGTGATATTGACGGAAGTGTGTGCAGCGTATAAAGGCCTGATTTAAACCGACTGGTAGAGAGAGAGAGAGAGAGAGAGAGAGAGAGAGAGAGAGAGAGATGGATGGATGGATGGATGGATGGATGGATGGATGGATGGATGGATGGATAGATAGATAGATAGATGGATAGATAGATAGATAGATAGATAGATAGATAGATAGATAGATACATAGATAGATAGATAGATAGATAGATAGATAGATAGATAGATAGATAGATAGATAGATAGATAGATAGATAGATAGATAGATAGATAGATAGATAGATAGATAGATAGATGGATAGATAGATGGATGGATGGATGGATAATTAAACCGATGGACAGCAACTGGAGTCGGATCCAGATGTGAACCATGGTTTAACCTCTTCGCGCCCGGAGCGACGACGCGCGTCGCCGGGGTCTCAATTCAATAAAGGTGAAAAATGGCTCATAATAAAAGCGCGACACGGGGAAAAACGAATTTAATATATCACCGTTTTATTACGCACTTATTTCACTTTCTGTGCGAATAAAGATATCTCTCAACTGCACGAGGTGGCTAGAGGGAAGCATAAAAATCAATTGTGTGAATTCAGGGCCATATCAATAACGGTGCGGGGACGGGAGTGTGCGCGGCTGCTATTAAGGCCTGTTTATATTTGCGCGTTGCAGGGAAATGAATAGGGACGAGAGGACGCGCCGAGCCGCGGATCAGTTTACTGACAACGTAATTGGCCGTTTATGCAAAACCGTGAAGATGAACGAGCAGGAAGCGGAGACACAACGCGAGGGAGGCTCTGCAGGGCAGCGCGTCTCTGACAGGGAGAAGTCAGCTGCTCCACAGAACCACTTTAACCAGTTTACACCGGGACAGGCAGGGATCACGCACCGGGACACACGTGCACACCGACAGGAAGAGGAGTCTATAGATGGATGTGTGATGTGTTGGGTTGTTATATTCTGTCGTGCTCCATAATCTTGGAGGTTTCATGGGCTTCTTGTTTTTATTTTTGCTCTTGGAAAAACACTTTGTGGTTGAGTTTGAAAAGTGCTTTATAATAACATGTTATTATTCTATTTATTATTAATAATACGAAATAACTGCAGGGTTTTAGTATAACACAACACACAACTATCTCTGTCTTATCGTACTGAGCTGCACTTTATACCGTAACTTATATTTATATTGGTCATATTCCTAGTTGTTGATGACATTATGTATTCCCATTGTATATCATAACATGGAAGACAATATAATTTGATTATTCCTTTTTTATTTATTTAAAGGCCAAAATAATCTTACAGTTTAAGAGTTTTAAATGGTGTGTTTAAAGTTGATTTATGTATGTGAATAGTTTGGAGTCACATGGTTTTTAAAGGTGTCCTGAGCTGCAGCTTCAAACCAACTGTGCATTAATTCACTATAAGCAGGTAAAATGTTGATTATGTATAAATAAATATTTACTTCTATAGATGTGAAAGTAAAATATTAATTTGTCAACACAATGTGAATCTGTCTTTACTGGTTCTCACTACTACAGTTGTTTTTTATTACTGTTTTAGATTTGATCAATTTGCTGTTTCAGGTTATTTCTTATATTTGTACCCAGAACTGGAAACATTTTTTGAATTACCCAACATGTGATATTTCTTTAAATATCCGTGTTGAATTTTGGTCTAAACTAAAAATAACCCTTCCAGGTCACATCACGAGGCACATGTTGTGCTCATGTGAGTCGAGGCCCTGCATGTGCACGATGGGAGGATCTCTGGCAAACATGCTGTTAATCTGAAAAGCTCCTATCATCAGGAGCAATATCCCAGTCGTCTTCATTGAGGCTGACAACCGGAGCTTCGACTCGGTGACGCGCAGAGTTTCTCGTTTCATTATTCTCAACAGTCGAGGATGTTCACAGTGATGAGCCCCTGTTCTCCTGAAGCGCCCGGGAATTAGAATTAGTTTGGAGGATCTGATTTCTAATGTGCAGCCTCGTTCAGTGGATCTAAAACAAATCTACACAGGGTAGTTTGTAGTTTTGGTGCAAGTGATGTTCAATTAATTCAATTTCTGATAAGAAATAAATCCCATTTTTCGATAATTTCTAATCAGATATATCCATTTTCAAAATAAAAGTATTTATTTCCCTATTCCACCACCAGATAGAGCCACCAAAAATAATTTATCCACATAATATTCAGCTAAAATGTGATTTAAACACCCTAATGCACCTTTTAAATGCACATTCACATCATTCTGATAAGAGAGACACTATTTCTACATGTAATGAGACGACTCGGTTCGAACCACCACTCTTCCTCTTGCTCTAAACGCTTGTTGAAGTGTCTTCATTAGCTGTTTGCTCGGTTTCCCCACATCCCTCCGTCTGCTGCCGCGGCTGCAATCACCCGCTTCTCCCATCAGGATCATTAAGATTTTATCTGATGAGCTGTAGCTGCAGAACGGATGAAGAGGATTTAAATTGTTATTATTTTTAAATAAAGATGTCTGACTTACTCCGGGCTGCTACAATAAAGCTGGTTATAATAATAACAGAGCGACCAGAGGTGCATACATACTGTATGTGCGGGATTTAAACGCAAACATGACACGAGGCTGTGCTGGATCGTAATCAGCAATTTTACTAATGCAATAAAAAGCCATTGCCAATTAAGGTAGAAGAGGGGGGTACACACACACACACGCACACGCGCACACACACGCACTGTCTCAATATGAAAGCCCCTCGCTGACTTTGCCCAAAGGCGTTGTCTATGGTTGCCGGCTGTGCGTGATGAATCGTTATCTCCAGGCAACGCTGCTCGTCTGGGTAATAAAGTACCAGCAAAGCGGGGACAAAAGGAATTTGTCACAGTTGCCTCCCCGATATATTAGTGACCTACCGGTCGCTTTAGCTTTCATTGGGGGCGAGAGGGTGATGGTGGTGTGGGGGGTAGTGGTGGTGGTGGTTGTGGTGGTGTGGGGGGGGAACCTGCCCACAAGATTAAAATGAAAAGAGGACAAAATAACAGAGGGAGCAAATGGAAAGGTGCGGATGTAATGTTAAGTAATGAGTCAGGAGAGGTTCGGTTCAGAGGCAATTTAAAAACAAAAAGCAGTGTGCAGACCTCCTGCAGGGAAGACGAATACATCTCACTATACTTCTTAAAAAAGGCCCAACACTCAGTCCGTGCTGCCATGTAACACACAGAGCTACTGGCTGTTTGGATCCGTTTTACGCACAGTTTTTACGCATGGCGCGCAAAACCAATAGGAACTGTGACTCTAGAGAACTTGAATTAATCAAACACATGATCAGTCATATATTCACTAGTTAACAGGATATCTATGTTTTCTTAAGGATTTTAATTTTTCCTCCTAAAAGTGTAGGATGATTTAAAATTACTAAACATATTAAAGATTACTTACAGACACAATGTCTACATGGTATTATTCAGTTATGTGTTTATATGTATTAACCTATAGGGATTGGAGATCTATATCGTTTCGGCAAAAGTAAATACCACAAATTAAAGTTGTTTTCTTCACTTGAGCAAAACTATAATATCATCAAAATAAACTTGTAGTATTAGAAGTAAAACTGTCCTTCTGCAAAGCACCCCCTTTCAAAATACAGGTGTAGTATTATTTTATAATGTGTGAAAAAACTAAGTCCCTGAAAAAGAAGTAGAGTATTTAAGTCTGTTGTGTGATTAGTTTGTGTTAAACCTGTTTGTTATTGGTCACATAAATGCTCAGTTACTGTTTCTGCTTGAAGACGTGACGATTCAAAAATCTATCAATCAATCAATGTAACTTTCGATTTCCCCCACATGTTGTTGACAGGAGCTCTGGCCTGAATCTGACTCGTAGACTAAACATTTCACTGATTCACGAGCATCGACAGAAACATCCTCACGTGGTTAAACTCCCGCAGAAGCTGTCATCTCGCTCGTTCACGTGTTTTCCTTTAAAAAAAACACTTGTGACAGCAGGGGCGTCCGATAATGGATGTCTACCCGCTAAGCTGTCCGATAACGGACTCGTTTGCATTGGCAGCTGAAACGATCCCAGATCCTGCAGGAGAGAAGAAAACTGCTGGTGCCATCCAGGATGTGGAAGTTTATTGTGAAGAGGTCTGTCATCGATGAACCCCCTGACCTCACCCAAATCACCCACCTCACCCACAACCTCAGCCCCTGTTTGGCTGTGCTGCCATAATGTTAAATGTCACAAAATACATCCAGAAAACTTCCAATCCACTACCAAAACACATATGTTTCTGTCTTATGCTTTATTATAGGTTCATTTATTCTCCAGCATCTCTTTTCAGGGATTTCAGAAACACTCCAGCTCCATCTTCCCCCTGAAACATGTTTCTACAGATCTATTTTTTCCTCATTTTATTCCTCCCCTGCTAGATAAACACTTTTAATTTAATATTTTCTGAGCAGTTTAATGTCCTGACATAAAAGTCTAAACACTACCTGAACGAAAATAATAACAATAATGGGGATTTGAAATGAGATTCACATTTCAGGGCCGGACGATACGACCCAGAACAGAATCTAAATAAAGATTTATTTAATGTTTGAAGACAGATTTTTGCTCCTGAGTGAAGCTCGTGGTTTTAAACTCTTCTTCATGAGCAGAGAACTACAAACACTTGATAAACAACAAACCATTCTGAGGTAGAACAATGCATAATATATTGATTCATACTGAGCCAGTCATATGTTTGCTATTTATGAAAATTATACTTGGATAAGTACCGATGTTGATATAATCTATAAAATGTGGTGTAATTTTCATAACGTCAATAGTTCCTAGAGACATGACCAGTACGTGTACGTCCTTTAATCCATTAGAAATCAATGGTGTAAACCAAACAACCCATTTTGTGATGTTTAATAATCAGCTGTTGACCATTTAAGTTACATGACCTCTCACTGACACACTGTTCCCGTGAAATAACCCAGTGTTGATGCAGTCACCACAATTTCATGGTACTGACATAAAAATATCTTCATCGAGCTGCCAGCTTTCTAATTACGCCATGATACAATGCCAGCTCGCGTTATGATTTTGTAGACGTGGTTTTGGTTTTAATGGTTCAAGTGCATCAGATCCATTTTCAGAGCGTGGCTGTGATACAGGAAACGTTCTGAGGAACAAGCTTTTTACTTAAAATAAGTGTTTTCTGGTTCTGTAAACAGAGATAGGTAAATTTCACCGTTATGCAGTTTTCCCGCATGTTTCCTCAACACCTCCAGAACCCTGATGAGGGCACAGAGGCCAAAAGCTGTCAGGAGGGAAACAGACGTTAACTCAGCTTCTGTCTCGACACGTTTGCGCGCGGAATCTGACTTTTGTATAAAAGGAGTTACACATGTAGGTAAAGCAAACCAAAATCTAGAGATATTGATCCAGACAATTCAAACTTGATATAAAACTGAGAATCTTCTCCTCAGTTCTTAAAACAAATCCTTGAATTGCGGTTTCCAGCCAGTAACTCTGGAAAATGTCCATAAAATTGGGTCAAGAAACTTTCCAGTTTACCTGATAAGACACGTTCACAACTACAGGAAAATGTCGGGAAAATTCAGTTGAGGGGCGGAGCCTGCAGGGGGCAGGATGTGACGTATAAACATCTACGTGTTTGGCTCCTATTTTTAATTCTTGAGACATTAGCATTATTCCAATTTCGCATTCCGAAGCGTGCTAGAAAACGTCATCAACACATCCACCCCTTCGATATTAATGTTCCGGATTTTCTTCCTGTCTTACAGTTCAAGGCCATATGACAAGTGAACCCTCGAATCTTGTTCTTTGGTGAACTTTGACATTAACGACTCTCGTCTGAATTCACATGTAGCACGAAGCTCACTCTGCTATATTTACACTGGGAGCTGGCAGGAAAACACTTGGAAATGTCCGGAGCAGCTGACTCGGAAATTTGCATTCTCACAAACAGCCCATCACGAAAATTTCAGGAAAACATCTGGGAGCTCAGTGCAGATTTCAAAGCTGCTGCATCCTTCAGAACCATTTTTCTCGAGAGTGTGACCGTCCACCAGGGTTCTGTGTTTGTAGGAAGCATCACTTTATATGGTTGAACCTTTGTATTCTCAGAGTGTGGATCCTCCACATGCACAACAGAAACCCTTTAGAAGGAACCATTGTGCTGGCCGGGGACCCTCTTTACTCAGAGTGTGGAATTACATTATTCTGTATTTGGAGGGTTCAGTCCTTGACTCTTCACTTCGCCCCGGGGGAAAACCTGGCGCCTCCTGCCCGGATCAGACGACTCGCAACTGGACGGAGAGGAGGAGGAGGAGGAGGCGGGAGGGAGGGGGAGAGGGAGGAAGAGGGGAGGAGGAGGAGGAGGAGGAGGAGGGGGGGAGCAAAAACAGTGAAAAAAGAAATGGAGAAATCTCTGAAATTCAGGCGAAGGACTGGGATGGATGGAGGGATGGAGTCACAGGCTACAAAGGTAATTTCTAATGATATTCATCTTTTCCTTAGCGTCATTAATTATATAATTGTTGTTTTTTAGATGGAATTTGCAGCATTTTTGTTTTTAAAACGTGTCTTTTTCACTCTTTACTTCGGTCTACTCGAGAATAAAAAAATAAATCAAACAGTGCAAAAAGGTAAAAACTAAAAGCCCTCATTTCATTACTTCCACGTGAGATTTCTCCCACTTCATCTTTTCCTCCTCTTTTCCCCCTCAATGCAAACCGATTCATTTGTCTCTCTGCAGCTGTCGGCCTCGGATAAACCCATCGATTACACATCAGTTAGATTCTTAGCTCGGGCTTTTATTGAGTAAGTTGGTGAACCTTAAAGTGAATTACAGGAACTGCTCTGGCCCTCCGGTGAACTATTTAGGTGAATCTAATTTACTTTGATAAAGCCCATCTATTTTATTTTCTCTGATCGCCATTTTCATCCAGACTCCAAGACTGTGAGTGGAGCGAGAGAGAGAGAGAGAGAGAGAGAGAGAGAGAGAGAGAGAGAGAGAGAGAGAGAGAGAGAGAGAGAGAGAGAGAGAGAGAGCATGTAGGAAAGAACCATTTATCGAGTGTTCAGCTTCTGGCAATTTAGATTTCATATTATTATTAATAATTTTATTATTGTTATTGATCCCTGTCATTAGTGGCCATTAGGCCTTTCGGATTTTTTTTGCAACAGATGCTGAGTCAATTCTGCAATAAGGACCTTCGTATTTTCTTGATCAATACTCTTTAGCAGAAATCAATCAATAACATCTGCAAACACACGAGTATAGATTTTAATATGCATTCTTCTTCTTCTTCTTCTGTTGTCATTTGCAGGTTCCACAGAAACCTCGTCCGCAGCTGCAGACCCAGAGGCACCTTTTGAGAAATGTTTATTGTTTTTTGAAATGTCAGAATAATTTGTAAATAGACTTCAAGCTAGAATAAGTATTATTTAATTAAATACTATATTACTATAATAATTAAAAAACATATTAAAGGGGTTAATTTGACCTAATGCATTCACTGAAATGCATACAAATACTGGGGCACGTATTTCCTTTTGTAAAGGAGTATTTGACACATCTAGTGAAATGCATATAATGAAAATACTATTGCATGAATTTAGAAAAAAATATATTTTAAAGGTTTGGTGAGGATCATATTGTTTAATTCCTGTTGTTTTGTTATTTTAAAATTGAAAACAAATAATTGCCTGTGAAATGTGCACGTTTCCTTATTAACCACAAACAAACACACAAAATAAACCTGATTTCTTCGCATCAAACTGTGAAAATTCTGCACTGACAACGACAAATAACACAAGTGGCTCTATTTACTGTTTTCTCCTCCATCGGCTCTGAGCGCCTGTTGTACACATGCGTCGTATTCAAGTGTAATTGGCCGTATCATTGGCTTTTGTCTTGTTTACAAAGCGGCCAAACAGGAGCGGTAATTTAATTTCCTCCGCCGCGTTTGAGGAGCCACCAGCCGCCTGTCAGGCCGAGCTCAGCCGCCCCGGCCCCGGGCCGCGGCCAGCAGAGAGGCCCGGGGCGAAGCTGGAGAGGGAGGGAGCGATGGAGGAGGAAGAGGAGGAGGAGGAGGAGGAGGAGGTGAACATCTGCCTCCAAATAAAAGTGCACGAGTGATCGAGGGGAGGAGGGGGGGGGGGAGTCACTCGTGTCCCCGAGGCTCAGCTGACACAACCTATAATTTATCAGTATTTATTACAGCAATAATGGGCCGAGAAGCAGCTTCATTAATAAAGAGGCAAACTGAAGATAGGACGCGTCTTTTCTCCAAATTTGATTTTCACGTTTTCTCATCAGCATCAAATTCTGCTCGTGTATTTTCATAATTACATTCAAATGTGTGTAATGTCGGCGCTTTATTATGCAGCAAATATAATAATCTCATATAAATACTTCCTATATTTGCTAATTTTTTTTATTTTAATATAAATACCTCTGATATATTTATTTATTTATTGTAATTACATAGTTTGTTATGATTTCTTGGAGCAGTAATTCTAAAAGTAAGCAGATAAATAATATTCTGGGATACTTCATAGCTGCTGGGGATGATTATTAAGGCTCATATTATATCCTTTCATCTTTAAAGGGTAAGAGTTATATTTATGGAAAGTTATAGAATATCTCTCTAAAGGATTTTGGGTTTCTGTTTTGAATGGTCACAAACTATTTCATTAACACTGATCATGTCCTTTCTGGAATAAAAGCATTTGGAAACATGACGAATGAGATTCAGTCATCAGGTTGAATCTGAAGGGAGAAGATGCACAGACGCCTCAGTGTGACACACAACTGCTGATATCACAAAACACTTCATTACATTTTCACAAAAGTACAAATTCATGCATGAAAGAACAATGTAAAAAGACTTGAGTCGATTTGAGCTTCATTCAATTCTGCAGCTGGAAAAGAAAGAGAAAGAAGAATTACCCTTTTATGAACAGGATCCTTGTTTATGTTCCACAAATAAAATTATGAGGTCCTTTTTTTTTTATGGTTACATTTATTTTCCAACAAGAAGGAGAAACAGGGTTTTGTAAATAAACTCTTTATTGACATTGTGCACATCTGAGGGAGCATGAACCATGTGTGTGTGTGTGTGTGTGTGTGTGTTTGTGTGTGTGTGTGTGTGTGTGTGTGTGTGTGTGTGTGTGTGTGTGTGTACACTATAGAGCAGCAGAGAAAGAAAGAGAGAGCTGGCACATTAGGCCTGAGGGCACATTATTATTAGAGAGCCTGGCTTCCCTCTTTCTCTCCCGCCCTCTCTCTCTCTCTCCCCCCCCCCCCCCCCCCTCTCTCTCTTTCACCAGGCTCTCTCCATCCAATCACAGCAGAGGCGGTCGCAGGACGGACAGAGAGCGCCGGGGCCACGGCAGCAGCGGCAGGAGCAGCTTCCGTGCAGGGCGGCACAGTTCCCGCTCTCTAATTACGCCATGATACAATGCAATATTCCTCCGCACACATTCCCACATAAATTCATTTCACAATCCATTAAAGATACAGCGGGTGAGATCATTTGCGTCGCCCGCGTCCCAGCACGACGCCGACGGTTTGCTGCCGTACGCCGAATGTGCCAAGTCCCCCCCGGTTGGACGGCAACCCGGTCGGCATTAACTCAACATAATGTCTCACAAATTAAAGTATTGCTGGGGCTACCACCGCGGCGTCAGATAAATGTGCTCTATTAGGAGGCCCCCCAGCTGTGCGCAAAACAATTGATTGCTTGTTTGTGTTTTCATATGGCGTCCGCGAACACGCCGAGTGATGGATGAGCGCCCGCCATCTCAAGTTGCCGTTCGTTGATTGCTGTTGGTGTTTTTCCTCTTTTCCCTTCCTCTAATAGGAGAGTGGGTCAGTCCACACACAAACAGAAACACACACAGACACACACACAGAGCGTATATTCTCTGTTATTGAGGCTGTATAAGGCTGAGAGGGAGAGACAGTGCAGCCGGGGCTGATGGGAGCTGAACCCGGGACAATGAGGGCAGATGTGATTGCAGGTGTTAACTGCACTGACGTCCACAGCTCAGGACTTCATGTTCGCTTTCCCCCCCCGCCCCCCCCGCCGCTGGTGTCGGGTTTTGTTTTGTCGTCTGTCGACAGGTCACATCTGTGTTTGGGTTTGATCTGGTTCCAAAAATCCAGTCGGAGAGATCAGAACAACAGCCACAGGCAGAATCTGATCCTGCGGCTTAATTCACATTGTTGTCCTTCGCTGTCCGAAAGGTTAAAGTTACAGTGAGAAATGTTTTCGAGAAACAAATGGTGTTTGATTTGAACTAATCTCTAATGTCACTCGCACAGATTGGAAGTGAATGTCTACTGCAAATATCTCAGGATTTAAAATCACGAAGAAGAGAGGTGACGCCATACGAGGACGCCAAAGCTCACCTGATGTGTCGTTGCCCACCAATCGACTCAGGAGATCCCACCTGATCATTTACATCCAATCCACCGCCACTGCTTCACCACAGGGGGGGAAGTGAGGGTGTGAAGGTCGAGGTGGTGGATCAGGATGTAGCATGTTAGCATGTTAGCATTGTTTATTACTCCAAAAATAACCCTATGAGCGTTTCCTGGTCTGAATTCCTATTGTGAGGATTGGGGAACTTTAGGAAAGAGACATTACTTAGGAATAGTGTTGATGGTTGATGGGTGCGATGATCCTCATGACAGGTGATTGGTCTAATCAGAGGTTTTTCTAGAGCTCCAACAAATTCCATCCACTCTGACTTCAGAGAGAGAACAGTTAGTATTTGTACAACATAAATCATCAGTATAATCATCAAATACTGGGCATTAAAAAGCGTTTGCATTAAAATACTATCTGTCCTTATCTTTGTCTACGTCACACTAAATATGTCCTTCTCCCTAAAATGTGTAAAGTATCCTTGGGTGCTTTGATAGATGCTATAAAAGTTATTATTATTATTAAAAGAATTACTATGGAGGAAACTGTGAAATCCAACCTGATGCTACGTCTCTTCTCTTCCAGCCGGAGCTGATGATCTGTGTTGGTTCTTCTAATAAATGATAAATGGTAATAACGTGTAATCTTCCACTTAAACCATTTGGATTCACGGCTCCAACGTGTAATCAGATTATTCTCGTTTTCCATTGGACGGCTTCATCTGCCGTGTTGCTTTAGAGTCAAGATAAGTTGGTGAGTAAAGACAATAATTCCTCATCATGTCGTCAAGAACATGAGTTTGAACAGTGAGGAATCTTTTTTAATGTAAATTTTATACTTTCATCTTTAACCCGATAAAACTGTCAAAATTATGTCATGACTGTTTTTATTTCCCATTATTAGATTTCCATGTTGTTCATGTGTTTTGGAGAATCGAGTGGACGTGTTGATGACGTTTCTAACACGTGACGGACATGAAACTGGGAGAACACGGTAACAACGCCATTGTTACTGTGCTGTAAACAAAAACATGTCAACAAGTCAACAAATCAGTTATATCAAAACATCAAAAAAACGATTTATGTTATCTTTCTCTCTAATTTCTCTCAGTGTGACCAAACCCACACTTTCCCCTCAACCCCCTCTCTCCTTTCAGATTTGTGTTTTGATAACGGAGCGAATGAGATCCATCGTCATTTAATTTGTGCAACATCCCAGATAAAAGCAAAGGGGCTAAATGAGATGAGATTAAAACGCGGCTCTGAATCACCCGTCCTCCATCAGGGTCTCCTGGTTCGTGGAAGTCATTACTCTAATCAGGCGGTTGCTGCCGAGCGTCCAGGTGAGAGAGCGCCGGCTCTCCACCAGGATGCTGCTGCATTAATTGACGTTTAGCTCGATCAGTCTCGTAGGTGCTGATTGCAGGTGCAGCAGTAGAAGTGATGAGAATGCCCCTTTGCTCTTCGCCATTACCCAACTCTGCCATCCCCTCCGACCCCCCGCCCACCTCCTCACACTGCTGCCCCGTGGTGAACACAGATGTGGGGCAACTATGACCTCAGTGTGAGATCAAGATTAGAGATAAAACAGCCCAAATGTACCAAAATCAAATATATTTTCAGAAAATGTTATATTTGATGCGTTTCTACCCCCTTGAAAGTCGGATTTTTATCTTGTAAATCTTGAGTTTTACCTTGAAATCACGTTTCATAGAAATGCATGAATCTTTTGTCCAATTACAGACAATTGCCCGAGTTGCATCCTTTGTCCAACACAGAGGAAAAGGCTGAGACAAATGGCTGCATGCGACCGGCTGCAGGTTCTCATGCACTCGAGTCTCCCGCTGTAAACCGGGTGTTTCATCTCGGGGAAGCGAGCAGCCAAGAGGAGGCCTGGCTGCAGCGCCAGCCAAGGCGGCTAATTACATTTTCCATCTCGACAAGAATGGAGGATCCCTTCCTATGTTATTAATCATAATGAGGGGGATATAATAAGCTACCATACATCATGCCGCTGACAGTCGTAGTTTGCCATTTGCAAGCCCCAGCATTCTTCTTCTTTTAATGGCCGTAAACTGGATTAATGTACGCTGAGTTCGATGACATCAATTGTGGATGAGATTTAAGGCCTTTTAGCTTCACCCTCCTGGACTTTTGGATGGGTATCAAGAACGATACTGCTCAGGAAATCACTGGAGGTGTTTGTTTGTGCAGCTCGTCCATGACAGTGTGTGTGTGTCTGTGTGTGTGTGAAACCGCTTCTCCTCAGAAACCAGTGAGTTGATGTATTGTTCTTCAAAATTTGGGGTTAAACACCCTTTTGCCCAGAGGCCTTTTAAAACCAACACACGCCTCCTGTTAGACATGTTGGAATAAGTATGATTGATTCTGGAGATGTGTTCAAAACAAGATGATATGGAAATCTTCATACAGGAGATATTCTGAATGGTAATGTTCTCATATCAGCTAACAGCAAATAAGATTTATGTATTTGTGGTTAGTTCTCACATCATCAAATAATATGTTTCTAATGTTAATGTCTTTATGCATGAATAATAAATACTTCCCCAGCATCAAAGCAGAAAAGAGCATGTGGCAGTAAGATACTTTTCTAGGTGGTGGAGACAAAAACTGAGCTAAAAGTAACTTTGACCTTTGACTCTAAACTTTCATGAAGCCAGAAACCGGACTTGAGGGGGATGAACATGTTAGCAGCTAGCATGTTAGCCACAGTAGCTTCAGACGGTTATCGTGTGCATGTCTACATTCTGCATGTGTTCTCCTCTTTTTCTTGTTATGGTCAAATGGTGAATGTCTCAGATTTCCAGATCATCGTATCTTTGGGAGTTTGTCCTGCGTGTGTTTCTTCTACTTGGAAGCTTCTCTGTTCCAGTCAGGGTGTAAACTCTTGTGTTACCTGTGCGATGTGAGTCTCATATCCTTGTAGATATAATTTCATACGCAGGTATCTATACATATCGTTACACGTTACTCATACTTTTTCTTCACAATGTAAAATCTGGGCCAAGATATAAGTTGTAACGATTACTCCTTCAATCTTCAAGATCTACTCCATGTCCCATCTGCTAACATGGAGGAGGAAGGGTATTTACCTATACTGCAGCCAGCCACCAGGAGGCTGTGTGGATGATTGGCCTCACTTTGGGGGAGCTGTCATGTCGTCCATTTTTGTTTACAGTCTATGATTTAAACATCAACAACACGCTCGCCACAAGAAGGACTGGAGCTGTCGGAGATTAGCAAAAATTATATTTATGAACAAAAGAGCGAATAAATGTCTAATTAGGTCTTCAACTATATTTGTTACGTATAAAATCATGCATGTTAGATTTTATAGAAAAATTTGAAAATCTAGTTAGAACCTTTTATAATAAGAAAGAATTAAAAAAGGCGTAAGACTCTGATTTCCGTGTGGATCCGTGTGATGTTGTCGACTTGTGAAAGTGTTGTCTTTCTATTTCTATCGTCCAGATCTGGTGTTGAAGGCGACGGTGAAGCGCAGACAGCAAACCATATTTCTTCTTCTGTTGTCAAACCCTGACATTTCTGAATCAACAAGGGGAAGCCGATTCTATCGCTGTGTTTAATAACGGCAGGAAAAATGAAAAGATCCTGAAGGTAGCCATACCTCGTGAACGGCTATCTGGAGAGAGAAAGCTACTGCAATGTAATTTATCACGACTGAGCTCGCGGCCCTCGGGCTTATCTCTCCGAACGGGGGGCGGGGGGGGGGAAGAAAAAACTAACAAATAGGAAATAAAGGCATTTCTCCTCTTAGTCCTCTTCACCTCAAGGGTGAGAGACACAGGTTAAAGACTTCACGGGCGAACACAAGCAGGAGAAGGTCCGAGTCAGTCTGGTCACTATCTCGATAACTTCATCAATCCTGCAGAATGCAATCAGATCCGGTCCAACACTAAGCTGCTGTTGCCCTCTGGGAGGCGGAGAGAGACATTCATTTTGGCGAGGAGGGCAAACAATCTCCCTTTTGTAATTAAGAGTACCCAAATAAACTGTGTGTGTTACCCCTGAAGTGGAACAGTTAGAAACAAATAAAAGGCTAATGAAGAAATGATTGCTCTTTTACAGGAAGCGGGAAGAAGGAAGGAATCTAAAAGGCAGAGAGAGCTGTTTCGTGTGCAGGAGGCTAAACTTGATTTGTTGAAATACATGTGCACGTGTTCTGCTCTTCGTGCCTTTACACCCAAAGTTAAGGATTTAAAGTTAGTATTTTGAACTTCCTCATTAAAGGTATTAATTAGTTTGAGGGGAATCGAACACTCGTCTGTGTCCGCTCACGGTTCAGAGCTCAGACTCATGTTGAAAACTCAAGACTCGTGGACAAACTTCCCCGGTAATTAAAATGTTTCTCAGTGTCTCTGTTACCTTATATTCCGTTGAGTGTGGGCCTTTTGTTTGGTGTTTACTTTCCCGGGGCAGATAACTGACGGCGGATCGCGACGCCGAGCAAACTCGCGATGAAAGGTTTTGACTGCGGAGATGAAAGTTCGCAAAATTCCAAAGCCACAACCACGTCTCGGATTACAAAGCGAGGTCAATCCACTTGCGGTGACTGGATTTCAGTGGCGAGGTGGATGAGAAACACTCACAGCCCGGCAGCAGACGTGTCAGCTATTTCAAGAGCTCAGCTGCCTCGCCACGTCTCCCACGTTTAAAGATAAGGAGTTCTTTTCTCTTTCCACGGGAGATGACATTTATTAACGTCTCATCAAAAGCTCGATCGAGTGTGGACAGTGTGGCACGTACTTCCACCGCTGCAGAGGCTTGTTGGGGCCATCGGTGTGTTATCGCTCATCTGAAATGTGAGCTTCCACATCTGCGTCTTCTCGAGCGTGGAGAACATTCCTCGCTACTGTAACTAAGGGGACTGTTTTCGTCCTCCACCCTCCCTCCGACTGTCCACCCATAAAAGTGTCAAGATTGAAATATCTAGATTAAGACCGAGCGAGGACACGTCCCTGCCGTCCAGCAGGAGGAAAAGACATTAAGACCCCCGAGAGGTCGCCGTCCTCCGGAAACCAGATATGCGGCTTTTATTAAGAAGGACACAAGTGGATTTATGTCAGAGCTTTAAAATAATCCAGTTGCTGCTCCTTATGTTAATGAAGCAGGTGCTGTGGGGTTGGGGTGGGGGGGGGGGGGGTAAACTCAGAGCAACGACTGTCACTCAGGATGTTTTTCATTTCCAAAGATTAGTAGTAGTTGATATCAGTCAAAGAAATCATGGGGATCTGTTTCTGGAAAACAAAAGGCAGGGACGTGCAGGCACAGGTCTGTTCCTCCACTCACTGACACAGCAGCAGAGTCAGAGGAGTGTGACACCGCTGAACTCTGCCAGCGTGTCCGAGCACGCCGAGGGCCTCAGCTAATATCCACGCATTCCCTCCTGCTGCTGCTCCAAGCCTGGAGAAAGAAACAGCAAACCCCGACATCTCCAACCCCCCCCCCCCCCCATCCACCCAGTGATCGACACTCTGACTCGTGGAATGAACACTTCAGCTCGGGCGGTGCTGGAGGAGGCGTCTGGACAGCGTCTCTTCGCCCCGGATCCTCTGAGCTGTCCGGCCTCTTGAAACGTTTTGTCGCCATGCTGTCCAGGCCGAGCCATTTTCATTCCAGTGCAGCCGCTCTGCTCTTCCACCTGTCATCTGCACTCTGAGCTCCCGGCGGCCGACCCGCTGACAGCCGCCCAACGTGAGGGGAGTCACAACAACAACAGCAGCAGCAGCAGCAGCAGCAGCAGCAGCAGCAGCGCCGGGGGAGCCAGCGTATTGATATGGCCGACATGTTGTGTTTCTCCGTCATTAGGCTCCTCTGCTGATGGAGTGCTCGTTACTCTGGCACAATTAAAACTAACCTTTGTGGGAACTAATCTTTCTGCAGGTTACAGCAGGGTTGAGGAGGTTTTAAGAATATCGATGGGAGTTGAAACTCAGGCCTTCAGACTCAGAGCCAGAAGAAATCAGAGGATTAATTAAGAGAATTGATAAAGACTTTATTTTACTTTCAGGTATTTCTTGTCTTTTCTTTCAACTGCAGAAGTAATTTTTTGCTCTTCAAATTTTTTGTCAACTTTTCTTGACTTAACTTTTCTTTTCAGTTACTTTTTGTATTATTTCTAATAACCTAAATTCCTCATTACATTTCAGAGACAGATATTTCTTAACTTCTCTCCAGTAAGTTATGAATAATACATTGTAGAATTATGTTTTGCATACAGAACATATACTCTGCTTTTAAAATATGACATATTGTTATAGATATAGTGGTTAAAGCTACACAGCAAAACATTGCTGTGACCTGGTGAGATAAGGAATTAGCCTCGGTGGAGGAATTCTAGTTATTTCTATGTGTTCTACTGAGATGTCTGAGCTCTGAGACATTCATTTCAAAATGAATTTCACCACAAGGGACAAATTAAGTTATTTGAATTTAATTCAATTTTTTTTTTTCACCATTAGTCAAAAAAAAGAACGAGAACAGCAGTGGCTGTGTTGTATGAAAAGTCTGATGAAGAAGAGTTTAAGTTGTTTTTGGATGAATCCCGTCCAAATAAACTGAACTTCAATGACTATTAATTAAAAAACAAATAAACAAGGCATATTATGAAAGAATGACAAAAACTGTTAACGTTTTTTTGCATTAAAGGTTTTTATACGTGTTAGCTGATCTAAACCCAGTGAACATATACACACGTCACTGTTTGTGTGTCTCATTGTCCATCAGTGTTCAGCTGCTGTTTTCATAACAGCTTAGCAATAGTGAAAGAGTTTCCATTGCCCCCTGGTGGCTAGCTGCAGGATACAGGTCGTACATCCTATCTCCACCATGTTAGTGGATGGGACATGGACCAAACTAAAGAAGATCATTATAAGTTAAATGCATTTTCCATAAAGACGCTGTCTATCATTTTAGGTGGTTCTTATCACACAGATGTTTATAAAAGTGTATATCTTCCTGAGAATTTTAGTCTAATTTAGTCTTTAGCTTCACTTCTGGATATTTGGAGGAGGTGGAGAAGTGTCCATCTTTTAAACCAAATTAAAGACGTCCTTCATGAGACGACACCACATCTCTTCCACTTTGAATAACAAGAAAAGCTGGAGCAACAATCATTCTTATCGAGAAACCTCAGCCTGCGTCGGGCTGAGGGTAAAGCCACTGAAGCACGGGATCACAGATAGGCTGATGAATGAACGAATGAATGTGGACGGGCTTTATTGAAAGCGGAGCCATGGTGGTAGTATTTCTGTTTCCCCCCCAAAACACTCCCAGCTTTGTCTCGGGGATTATTATGGGCTGACATCAATGGTTTTGAAGTTCACACATCACCTGTTGGGCGATGGTGGCTGAGGGCGCTCTCACACGCTGTGAAGGAGACATCCTGTGAAATCCAGGAGATCCGTATCAAGCCAGGCTCGATAGAAAGTAGCAAAGAAACTTCCACGGATCAAACCCGATCCCTCGCCGCGTCCAGCCGAACGCTAATGAGCGTAAATCTTGTCGTGTTCGTGATGTGCTGAATGTGCTCTTATGAGATTCCGGGCTTTATGTCTGAGCCCAGTAGGTTCACATGCTGTGTGATGGGCTTAAACAGTTGTTTTATGTAGTTGTTCCGTGTCTAATTGTTCTTCTTTCACACGTTGTTGTTTTCACCGAGGAACCGCGGCACAGACAATTTACTGTCACCTGCAGAGAGACAGACATTCAATTTTTGCTTATTCTATTTCTAATTATTCCTACAAGGAACATTTGGAATAAGACTGCCATGTAATGCAATTTCTTCATTACTAAAGTTTTGCACCGAGGTAGATTTCGCTGTTGAAGGACTTTAACTAGGCAATATTTTCAGTGAAATTACACCCAGCTGGGTGTCCTGCCCGCTCGGCCTCGTGGTGCGATCACGTGACGGGCGCTGGGTCCGTGTCAGCTGGAAATCACAAAGTGTGTGTGTGTGGGGGGGGGGGGGGGGGGGGGGGCAGCGGAGGAGCGTTCCCCGTTCTGACTAATTGAAACACCGTGGACCCTGTTGCCCAAATGTAATTATAGCATCAGGACGGGCACTTGAGGAAACAGCAAGAAACAAATTGAAATTTAAGAGTGAAATGCAAACTGTCTCCAGCAGAGTGGGAGTGTTCACAGTGCCCAGAACACCTGGGCTGCAAAGTGATCCTGGGAAGTGGAGAATTGAAATATTAAAATTAATATTTGCAATATATCCCATGTATTATAATATTTGGACACCTCTGTATGAATTAAATCAAGATAAGGACATTTGGCATTTTACTATAATACAACATTGACATGAGGCTTGAACGTGTCTTTGTGTTTTAACTCAATCACTGTTCTCTACAGTAAAAAGCCAATGAGAGATTTTTGTTTATGAGATTTTGCAGATTATTTGAGACTTTTATTATTAGATATATGTGGTTTTCAAAAACAATAATGCAAGTGCTAGAAACTATGGATCTCCAACCAAATAGAACATTTTGGATATTTTTCCGAGCGTCTGATATGATTCATTGGAGCCATTAAGGTTGTTGGACAGGTTTGATCAGGTTGAGAAACTTGTTGGTTTTGGGGTTAAGTTAAGTTCTCCATAAAGGTCAAAGGTCCTTCGTCGTCCTGGTTGCAATAACACTCACGGACTGAAAATAAACAAACGCTGGTCTCGTTTCACGTGGGAATCAAACCGCCGTCTCCTGTGTGGACGACGTCCTGTGTTTTGTTGACCCGTCCCTCCACCCCGACCGTCTCCTCCTGACTTCCTCCTTTTCCTCCCGTCATAATAACGACGGCTGCTCAAGGTCGTCTGACGTGAAATATTTTAAACTTCATTTTACTGATTGTTTTGAGAGTCTGTGAAGTTAAGTTGTGTTTCTAAGAGTCAATAACACATGGTATCGAAGTATAAATTAACCTGTAGTTGTCTTACCTAATAGTGTCCCCTCTTATAAGTGCTTTATACGCCTCAGTTTGGTGAATCTGAAGAAAGCAGATAAGGGCAGCAGCAGTACTTAGGAAGGAAGTACCCGTATGGGACGATCAAGCCGAGCAGCCAGCATCCTCCGGCCCTCTCATCTCCACCCGCTGCGGATCTAAGGACTGGGACGAGATAGGGGCCAGAGGAAGACATGTTGAATTGCACATTTTGACTTATGACTCGCCCCTAATCAGGCCATCGACTGCGTGAAGGACGGCGGTTAATGGGGTGTGGACGGCAGTTTCTCACTAAGTGCCATCATTCATACATTTCAAGCCTCGGTGGCTTCGGCTTCAACTGTCAGAAATGAAATGCTTAATTGTATCTGCAGCGTCTCGGGGCAGCGGGGGGGGGGGGGGGGGGGGGGGGGGGGGGGGCGCGTCCACCCGAGCACTTCAGGTGTTTTCCTCCCTGTGGTGGAGAAAGGTGAGACGCATATGGTTAGAAAAAGCATTCCTGAAGAAGTACAGTGTCCATGCAGAGAAAGCAAACAGGAGTTTCTGTTTCATTCATATTCGGTCGGTGAGCCGTCACTTTGGTTGATTGACAGAATGAATGATTCATGTTTGACAGAACAAAATGCGTCAATGTGACAAACAACAAAAACAGTCGTTCACGTGACTCCAACTGAAAGAAGAATTAATCATAGTTAATTATATTTATGGAAATTAACAAATAATTCCTCTTCAACATAGTTTTCACTTTTCACTCGATGGGATGTTTGGTCATCCACAGGTGAACTGCAGCCAGTTTCTGACTGGTATGGATCTGTCATGACAAATAAACTATTATTTTAAATATTCAATGACTCGATAATGGTCATGTTGCCCCAAAATAAGGGGGTGTTTGCAATCAATAATCGCTACATGAGCTGTTCCTTTAAAGATTGTGCCTGAATTTCGATGTCATTCTTTTTTCACGTGAACAATGACAACACTGCTCTGCTTCCATTACGATAAATGATAAATGATGGAAAATATTGCTGGAGGGAAGTTTTTGCAGCACAATATGAAATAAACAATACCGTCCTGTCTTTTTGAGAAATTACATCTGATGTTCGCAGTTCTTAGAAAACGCAGATTACATAACTAAACTTTAAGAGTTCAAGGAAACTGACTTTCTTGTCAAGTAAAGTAAAACAAGTTTATATGGAAAAAAGTGAATTACAACTGAAATCCTAAGAAACACGACAAATAGGCGAAAAAATGTTTAAGAAAACTTTGCATCCTTTTATCATCTAATCTATAATTCCATATATATATACAAGAAGAATTCATTCCCTCAGATCTGTGAGTAAAGAGCAGCTGCCTCTCCTCTCCACTCCCATCACTCAGCACCCCCCCCCCCCCCCCCGACTAATTGAAACAACAGCCATCTAACTTTTCTGTCAATGTCAGCAACACGAGCGCCAAACCAATAGCATCCAATCAGTTTAATTCGCTGCTGTGGTGGCGGCCTCGTGCTGATAGTGGCCTCTTGTTTGAAATGAACTCTGAATCTCGGCTCTTCCTCCTTCCTGAAAACTGAGGAAGACTCTGGAGATGTGCTGCAAGAAATGAAAAGCCACGCTGGAGGATTTTCCTTCTCGCAGGGATTTTTGGTTAAACGAGGGAATTACTTCCTTAACGTGTTGCAAATAGATGAGTTATGGCTTTATATTGGGATATAGAATAAAGAACTACTTGATCCACATATGTCAAAGGTTTAAAACCTAGATTACGTCTTCTTGAACCGTATCTCTATTATTTTCAACACATATTATAAATTAACGTTACGTGTTTTCTAACAAAGGCTATATTTCATATCGGTATCGCACCCCCTCACTTCTTGCACTGCGTTCGATGCCATACAGTTGCTGCCTAAGCAGGCGGACCCTCTAATGAACCAGCGGGTATCAGCAGATGTGGGTCCATAACTTAATTTGCCCCCTCAGCTATAGAGCAGATCCTATGGCGTGTAAGTGGTCTTGATGGATGAGCACTACAGCTCATCATAGCCTCGCCACCATCAGCACCAACCCCCAGCCTCCAGCACCCTTCAGCTCTGTCTCCACCCGCCCAGAGAAACCACGTGACTGCACATCTCTCCTTCACGTTTTGAAGTCAGACGTGATGTGTGCGAGGCGTTTGGAACGTGTGCGACGTCAACACACAAGGCTGTTTGTTGTTTTATTCAAGATTCTTCTCTTGGTGATAATAATAACCACAACATTAGAATAATAAGGCTGCATTTAACCGAGGATGCTTGAAACATCAGAGTATCGTCGTTTTCAACAAATCGATGACAAGCGAGCAAACGTTCGATAAATGCTAATAAACGGACCTTGAATTAAGATTTTTGAGAAATCTGAGCATCTGTGTCATGAATATCACAGTGACTGCATCAAACAGCTGTTTTCAGTGAAACAACACAAACACACTGACGCCGGTTTGCGACTCGCGGTGTTCAGCAGCTGAGGAGCCAAACGTTTCCCCTCAGGAGCTGGTGGAGACCAAAACAGAGATGAAAGAACAGTCAATATTGAACTTGCATTCACCAGGTGGGCCTGAGGCACAATTCCAAACGTGAATAATGTTGGATGTCAAACAGGGACGTAAGTGAAGAAGCTATCAGGTGACTCATCGCCACCGTTTTGTTCGCGGCCCATTGTGTTGCCTCCGAATGACGACTACGCTAATGTGGGTTTCTCCATTTTTATTTACTTGCATGACGACGTGCAGCGTGAGAGGTAAACAGACACATCCAAACCCGAGCACATTAATATACATGTGACACACACACACACACAGAGACACACATAGCGTCCTCTCAACATATCCCCTGTCCCTCTGAAGGGCAGGGAGCTGTGGTCGCTGCTGGAGGGGCCGAGGGGACCATGTGGCGAGGGGCGTCCATCTGGGGTAACCCGAGAGAAGGCGGAGTGAGGCTGCTGTGTGTCGCTGCACTCTGTTGACTGGTCCAACAGACATGTTTTCCCAAAGCAGAAAAAGGTACACTAAGAGGGAGGCCTGGAGTCACGGCTCAGTGCACCGAGCGACCTCGCGGCAGGAATCTGATCTCCCTCTCTCTCGCTCAAAGACCGAGGCCTCCGATCGGCTGCACTGTTCTTTTTCTTTTTAGAAAGTTACGTTTTAATTAAGGACAGATTCCGTTTTGAAAAGTGGGAATTGAGTTTCCAAATTAGCACAAATATCTCTATTTTTAAAAGAAGAACTCCAGTGAGCGTTATAATCTATAAGAGCAAAGTCGTTTGTGTTTCTCGCTGCCTTTAATTCACCTGTGACTGAAGCTATAATCAAAAATGCTAATTACTCAAGTGACTTGATCAACATTGAAATAATTATCCATTAGACTATAAGCACAATGTGTGGGATGGGGAACCAGTGTAAAACATGTCCCTTTAATTTGATTATTCTCAAGATGCTTCTACACCAACACAACAGGTGAGTGAAGGAGACAGAAGTGAATGATGTCACTCTGGAGAAAAGCAAAACGCTGGATTCTGACGTGTAAGATGAATTAATTCACTCCTCACATCTCGTTTGGGCAATTTTAGGAGTTGTTTAATGAAGATTAATAGTTGATATATGATAAAAAGCAGATATAATTGAACCGTGGATGAAAGATGGTGCTTGTCAAAACCTCAATTGATCAAAACGCAACGTGGTAAATGTTTTTAAAGTTTGAGGCCGTAAAACATTCAATTAAAAATATAACTGTAACCGTTAAGTTCCCCTTAACTAAAAAGTAGCTCCAGATTCAATTAAAGAGAAAAACTAAAAGATCCCAAATACCCTTCTTCTTCAGTTGTTTGCAAAAGAAGGTAAAGAAGAATTGATTTCCAGTTGAACGAGACCTGGGTCGAGCCACTCAGATTATCATCAATATTTAAGTGAGCGGCGTATAAGTGGTATTTAAGGACTGTTTTGCTGACGTTTTGACCTTAAGTGTCTCATTTTGGAGATGAGCAGGAGAAGCTTTTTGGGAGGGGAGCCGGGTCAATATTGAGAAACACACACACACGCAAGTCAATTAAAGCCGTAAAGTGTCTTTTCTCCTCTTTCTCTGTTTCATCCTGAGTGACAGACTGAACTCCGAACACCATCTGTTGAAGAAGTCTCCCTAAACTTGACCCAGCCGGCCCCGAGGGGGGGGTTTGGCTGACCCCCTCGCCCACCAGACCCTGCTCAGGACGGACCCCTCCAGAAAGCGCGGGCCTGGACGTGAGCCGGGCCTGGAGAATCCTGACCTGCATTCAGGACCGTCAAAACCAAAGCATGGAGAATGCAGCGGGTGACTGGGGGCGGGGGGGCGGGGGGGGGGGAGACGTTAACAGCCCATAAATCTGCCAGAGAGTTCCACAAGTGCTCTGTCTCTGCTGCTGTTTAAGATGACGGACACGAGGGCCAGACAGCACGTTACCCAGAATGCATTCCACACCGGCGTCTGAGGGAAGGTGCACTCTCACTGACTCGCAGAAGACACCGTGGATTATGCAGGATCTGTTTTTCATCTTTTCTCACAGTTTGAGCCGATGTCTGAGACGCCCCGGAGGCGGCAGACCAGCTTTTAATTACACGAGGGGAAAGGTTTTTTCTTTTTCTTTGTTTAACACGGCAAATATAATTCATTGCGTCTTCGATATTGTTTCAGCAAAAGGCGGAGATGACACGATGCTCATTAAACGTGGAGGTATTTGCATTTTTCCCTCCTCTGAGGGATCTGTGGGGCAGCAGCGTTCATACAACCATTAATATACAATTCTTCTTATTACTTGTGCTGATGAGAATTGAGGGTTAAGATGCATTGCACGGGAAAATATGTGTTTATCGCAAAATTTGCCCTCGTGGAGTTTGAATGACGTTCAAACTAAGATTTGAAAAGAGGAAATGTTGTTATTACACAAACTATTCGTCAATGACACAATCTACTCATGAATAATAAAGGTTGATATTTGTGGGACATTTAAAAAAAGAAAACTCCTCAGATTTAACATGTGACCTCTCTGACATTGTCAAACTCATTGGAAACGATTAAAGATGAGAATCCAGAAG
>NC_070633.1:26492802-26632802 GCF_947347685.1 Pleuronectes platessa
TGGTTCCAACAGACATGTTTTTCCCAAAGCAAGAAAAAGGTACACTTAAGAGGGAGGCCTGGAGTCACGGCTCGGTGCACCGAGCGACCCTCGCGGCAGGAATCCGATCTCCCCTCTCTCGCTCAAAGACCAAAGCCTCCGATTGGCTTGCACCGTTCTTTTTCTTTTTCAGAAAAGTTACGTTTTTTAATTAAGGACAGATTCCGTTTTGAAAAGTGGGAATTGAGTTTACAAATTAGCACAAATATCTTTATTTATAAAAGAAGAACTCCAGTGAGCGTTATAAATCTATAAGAGCAAAGTCGTTTGTGTTTCTCACTTCCTTTAAATCCACCTGTGACTGAAGCTATAATCAAAAATGCTAATTACTCAAGTGACATTGAAATAATTATCCATTAGACTATAAGTCCAATGTGTGGGATGGGGGAACCAGTGTAAAACATGTCCCTTTAATTTGATTATTCTCAAGATGCTTCTACACCAACACAACAGGTGAGTGAAGGAGACAGAAGTGAATGATGTCACTCTGGAGAAAAGCAAAACGCTGGATTCTGACGTGTAAGATGAATTAATTCACTCCTCACATCTCGTTTGGGCAATTTTAGGAGTTGCTTTATGAAGATTAATAGGTTGATATATGATAAAAAAGCAGATATAATTGAACCGTGGATGAAAAAATGGTGCTTGTCAAAACCTCAATTGATCAAAACGCAACGTGGTAAATGTTTTTTAAAGTTTGAGGCCGCAAACATTCAATTAAAAATATAACTGTAAGTGTACATTTTTAACCTTAAGTGAAAAGTAGCTCCAGATTCAATTAAAGAGAAAAACTAAAAGATCCCAAATACCCTTCTTCTTCAGTTGTTTGCAAAAGAAGGTAAAGAAGAATTGATTTCCAGTTGAACGAGACCTGGGTCGAGCCACTCAGATTATCATCAATATTTAAGTGAGCGGCGTATAAGTGGTATTTAAGGACTGTTTTGCTGACGTTTTGACCTTAAGTGTCTCATTTTGGAGACGAGCAGGAGAAGCTTTTTTGGGAGGGGGAGCCGGGTCAATATTGAGAAACACACACACACGCAAGTCAATTAAAGCGTAAAGTGTCTTTTCTCCTCTTTCTCTGTTCTTCCTGAGTGACAGACTGAACTCCGAACACCATCTGTTGAAGAAGTCTCCCCTAAACTTGACCCCAGCCGACCCCTGGGGGGGTTTGGCTGACCCCCTCGCCCACCAGACCCTGCTCGGGGGACGGGACCCCTCCAGAAAGCGCGGGGCCTGGGACGTGAGCCGGGCCTGGAGAATCCTGACCTGCATTCAGGACCGTCAAAACCAAAGCATGGAGAAATGCAGCGGGTGACTGGGGGCGGGGGGGCGGGGGGGGGGGGAGACGTTAACAGCCCATTAAATCTGCCAGAGAGTTCCACAAGTGCTCTGTCTCTGCTGCTGTTTAAGATGACGGACACGAGGGCCAGACAGCACGTTACCCAGAATGCATTCCACACCGGCGTCTGAGGGAAGGTGCACTCTCACTGACTCGCAGAAGACACCGTGGATTATGCAGGATCTGTTTTTCATCTTTTCTCACAGTTTGAGCCGATGTCCTGAGACGCCCCGGAGGCGGCAGACCAGCTTTTAATTACACGAGGGGAAATGTTTTTTCTTTTTCTTTGTTTAACACGGCAAATATAATTCATCGCGTCTTCGATATTGTTTCAGCAAAAGGCGGAGATGACACGATGCTCATTAAACGTGGAGGTATTTGCATTTTTCCCTCCTCTGAGGGATCTGTGGGGCAGCAGCGTTCATACAACCATTAATATACAATTCGTCTTATTACTTGTGCTGATGAGAATTGAGGGTTAAGATGCATTGCACGGGAAAATATGTGTTTATCGCAAAATTTGCCCTCGTGGAGTTTGAATGACGTTCAAACTAAGATTTGAAAAGAGGAAATGTTGTTATTACACAAACTATTCTTCAATGACACAATCTACTCATGAATAATAAAGGTTGATATTTGTGGGACATTTAAAAAAAGAAGACTGATTTAACATGTGACCTCTCTGACATTGTCCAAACTCATTGGAAACGATTAAAGATGAGAATCCAGAAGCAGAAATATTTTATTCTTCCCACACACATTCTCTCTTCCTTTCAGAAGCTGACTGCTCTCACAGTCAGGAAGTAGATTTATTAATAACCATTTAAACCATTTAAACTGAAATATGTGGTCCGGTGGTTCAAGCAGTGTCAGAGGTGTCGTCCAATCAGGATGTGAACAGCAGCTGCTTGGTGTCAGAAGACTATTAAAATAAGAATGACATTATTTATTACAATACTAATAGTTATTTAATCTTAACCTATTTTATGGGTTCTTTATATGTTGATTTCCCTAAACACAACATAATGTGGGCCTAGTGGTTTATGTAATTTGAAGTATTAGACGAGTAGGCAACCTAAACCCTCATTTCATCAGATTCAAATTCAATTCAAAATTCAAAACATGGACAACTTTATTTGTCTTAGAATTATCCTCCAGGGACAAATAACGTTGATTTGAATTGAATTTGAATCCGTCTCTAAGATTTCTTCCACACCAATGCTAAGAATGGCCTTCTCAGCTTCCATAGTTGAATAGTTTTAATGTTTTATCAGTGCTGATCGTGGTTTCCAGGGTATGGATGCTTATGATTTTGGTGCTAACCAACGTTTCTTCACCGAATGTCCTTTTGCATGATTCAAACAACAGGAGGAGTTATGATCTACAGGTCCTCCTCCCCGTGCTCCATCATGTTGCCGTGCAGATCCGTGGCAGATGAGCTGGGTATCTATCTTGCCAAAAAACACCGGGACCTGACTACTCTCTGCCGGACAATATATAACATGCTGCAGCTATTGATCTCTGCTGGTATTTTAGGTTTTGGGTGAGGGGCGCTCTCTCAGGTTTCCAGGCACAACTGCTCAGTCTGCCGGCTCGATGCCCCGTCTTTAGAGCCCTCTTATGTTCCCGGGCCCGCCGGCCGGAGGGGGCTCCCGGGGACAGCAGTTTAACTCTAATCCTTCAGGGAGTAGAAGATCCCAAAGTTGATTCAGAAATAGCCCCGATGCACGGAACAGTCTGGGAGCGCTGGACGCATCTGCTGGCATTTGTTGTTGATCCGTTTGTCGACAGGTCCTCAGGAACATCGACATCGGGCCGTTTCTTCTCGTGTGAATCACGGCTCTATGTTTGGATTCCTGCTCCAACAGCGTCGACAATCAAGTCAATGGGAAGAACAGATGCGATGGCTAATTTGAAGCCACTGTATCAGCCACCATTATCACAGCGAGAGGCAGAGACCCCTGGCAGCGGGGCTGATTACAGATACCGTGGTGATGTTTGAGTAAACTGCTCATTTGGCAAAATGTCCTACGTTGTCTGAAACCTAGATCCTCATTTTCACCGATGCCTTTCAGGGGATTTGTTTTTTAATTTAAAGAGACAAAAGAAAACCCAAAAAATAAATAAAGCGGGACACATAATCGTTGACACGTAACCAGTAACTGTACAGTTGAGCCTCACATCCAACCTTGATAGACACATTCCTCAAAACAAAGAACACACGACTCACCAGGGAAATAAGCAAAAACGAAGCTAATGATGGAAACAAGTTAATGTGGTATCTACATGGCCCAGACTCCTCCCCCCCGCAGCACGGTTTGGCGTTGTGTGCGTGCGTAATGTCCATTTGGGACGGGTGTGCTAATTTGCCGTGCCCGAGAATGACGCTGTACGGCCCTAATGATCGCCGAGCCGCCGAAGTCGGTCCCTCTCACAATCAAGATAGGGTGAGGTCGCAAAAGAGGAGCTGGGATTTTAATTTGAAAAGCAAAGTTGAAAAATGACCTTCCCCCGCGGCTCCACGCCGGCCTGACAGGAAGTGTGCGGACGGCGAGGAGTCCTGATGTTAATCAGACACTTTGCCGCCGTGGAGCAGCGTGGAATCAAACTCACGGGGGCTCTGCTTTCTCTTCTGTCTCAGTCTCTTTGTCTGACAGTCAGTCACACACACGTACACGATCCCCGGCTAAACCGCACGTTTCCTTTGTTTGTACAAGTCGGGGCCGGAACTCCTCAAAACCCTAATTCTGGTCCAGAGTCGAGAAGACACACGCAACCGAGCCAGAGCCGAGCGTCACCCGGCGCCGGCTGCCAGATTAATCACTGTCACATCAATTAAACCACGTGAGAGGATATCGACGGACAAAACCGTGACTCCTCCAAAATCAGCACTCGTGCTAAGGTGATGTAATTGATCGTGTGAATGATGAACCCCTGGACTGGAGTTTTTCGGCTGGCGGCGGTGGTGTGTCTCCAAAAGTCTTCCCCGGGGAAACATCTTCCCCACCTCGGGCCACTGGCCTTCTCGGTAACGCTATATCCACATCAGAGAAGCCGGCCCCATTGATTTAGCACTTAGCTCCATCGTCCCATATGAACAGTTATCATTTCTGGCCGGGGGCCAGAGTCCAGGCGTCAAAGTTACCGATCAATGATCTGAACTTTGAAAACGAAGGGGGGGGGGGGGGGGGGCTGGCAGAGTTAAGGATGAGGTGTAGATTACAGGAAATGTGGTGTCATGGGGGAGCTGGGCATTACACTCACTTCCATACTGGTGAGAAGAGAAAACACAGTAAAACTATATTTCATCTGCTTCTTTCGTGACCTGAAATCCTTTGAGGTTTCACTGTAGAACTTTTACATCAGTAAAGTTCTTGTTTATTCAGTTTGAATCACACAATTCATTATTTACACACAAAAAATTACATGTTTATTTCTCCAATCATCGATTTTGGAGGATTCTGCAAAAAATCCCATTTTACGATCAATGACAAACTTCTTTTACTGCTAATATAATAAGTAAAGTACAAAGTGTTGAACCACACAAGTTTCAAATAAGTTATTACATCGTACTTTTAAGCGAGCAGCTTTTGTGGTGAGTATAAATATGGTGGAGGTCTTGTTGGTCTTCAGCAGCTGAAACACTTGGTTCTGCTTTCACAGATTGTACGGTTACTAAAAAGTTAAACTCAGGTTAAGTTCCAAGTCTGTGAATGTTAAACTCAGATCTCCTGAGTGTCACATTCTTACCTCTGCTGTGTGTGCTGGGCCTGAACGTTGGTATTCCAGGTACATGGAACACTGGGCTGTTTTACTGTCCAGGTTAAATTCTGAACTGGTTTTAAATCTTCCAAACATGTCCGACCTCTCGACAACTACCTGTGTTGTAGGAGAGGATCCGACATGGAAGCAGTTCTATATTAAGTTGTGTTAAGCTTCTTTTCACCAGATAGTGTTTCGAGGTTATTTTTCACATTTAGTTCTTATCTATAAAGCTCCTAGTTCCCTGTTTCACCTGAGAATGAGGGAACGTTTTGTGATTTCTTCACCCATCATGTCTTTCTCGTCACGCGGGCATCATTTGACCCTTCAGACCATCAAGACAACTTTCTCCTTTCAATGGAGCAAGTTTTGGTTCACCTCACTAATTTCAGAACAGTCTGTTTAAGCACTCTCTCGGGAGTAAGGGGGGGGGGGGGGGGGGGGGGAACAGCACGGTGGAGCAGATGGGAAGTTTTGCTCCGAGATCGTCTGCATGAGATGTGAGATCTGACCCCGTTCACATGGGGGCCACCGTTTGTCTCCATGTTCTCATGTCGAGTTCCGAGATTCCTCTGAACCGAGAGTGTTCCAAAGTAAAGAGGCAAAGATGTTTATTGGAAATCTGACAATAAACAAGTAATGATTTTGATAAAACAACTTTTTTTTAATAGAAATGTTGATCCTGTCCCTGGAGCTGGAGTTCAGGGAGCAGATCTGTGAACCTGACAAACAAACATAACAACTCAAGCACTTTTCAAAACCATCAGTTATTCAATGACTAACTTTTTTATTTGTATATATCTAAGCTCTAGGTTGTGTCTGTTTATTGTGATTTCTTGATGACATCACTTATCATATTGTATATGCTGATATGATTATCTGCAAAGACATCTTGGAAAATGCAATAATTAATCATCTGGAGATTCCCTCACAAGTCTTATTCCCTTCAAGTTTGGAGAAAATCTGTCCATGTGTTATTGAGTTATATTAGACTCACACACACACACACACACTCACACACACAGCGGTGACACAATGTGCAGGTGAAACATCGTCATTGCATTTCCTCCGGTGTTTTGCTGAATCATCCAGGATCAGAGTTCTGTCCGACAGTAGCAGCACCGAGTGGAGGCAGGAGATGACTAAGTGCTTTGTTACATTGAAATCTGCAATGTGGCATTATTTAATAGGACAGTTGTGGAATCTATATTCGCTGTACTTAGCGCGGGGTGAGTGGGAACAATAGAACGAGCAGCATCAGGGATCGTTGGATTATCTGCCCGTCACGCATGGAGCGCTCAATTCCTCAATTCCTCAATTCCTCAAATCCTCAACTCCCGTTCTGTCCCAAAATGTCAAGTTTACTTAAACTAATAAAGTCTCAGAGGATGAAATGCTCTCAATTTGAGCGGCTGTCGAAATCCAAATCCAGTCCAAATGAAATTAGCCGAGCCACAGGCCGGTTCTTAAAGAAAGTCGGAGTCGTCTTCTGAGTTACAGCGTCGGAGCAGACTTTCATCTTATTGAAAGCTCCCACAGACAGGGAGGAGGAATGGAAGCACATTAGTATTAATGCCCGGCTCCACAGACTGCAGTTAAATGTTCCACATCGTTTGAAACACACTAGATATAGTTACACTGGTTATTTTTAACTCTGCTTTATGGCACATGTATAATTCAAATGGTTGGCATTTAAGGCAGGGTATCATGGTCCAGGTGGTGTACTGTATATTTCCCTCTTATATTAATGCTTATGTTAATAATCAATGACTGGGAGCGGAGTGGTGTGGATATTTGTTTCCCCTCAGACGTCCCAGTCTGGATAGATATCCCCCATTATTCAGTTTAAGAATAAACACATTTCTCAACCTGATATTTCTCCTCCCTGAAGGAAGCAGGTCCCGGTTAATCAGACGTTATTGCCCTTTATTGGAGAAACTATTAACGGACGAGCGGTTTCTGAGCGGAGTCATTTAGCATCTTCTTCCCACGTTGTCTGAAATTAGGAAGAGTAAATGATGTTATCATCACCTCGTTAATTCACCTAATAATTCCTCATTTATTTAGATGATGAGATCTATAACTCAGCTCACCCAGATGTAATCGTCTACCTGTAGATTCCACAGATAACACTTTGAGAAATGCAACACTCCATAAGCCTCATTTTCACTTGGAAGATTTAGTTTCTTCTCTTTCGAAAAACTTGAAGATGAGAGAAAAAAATCATATAGGAACATTTTAATATTAATTATGTGCTTTTTCCCCTTTCAGCTGTGTTTTCAGTGATGATTTATGTGTTTCCATGAGCCTCATACCAAACTAAGTGCTTTGCATGAGCACAAGGATCTGACTCACTCCCCCTGCAGCTGCACTCCTGCACACCGGCTCCTCCGTGTCACAGTCTGATGTTTGCACTTTCAGTTGAAACAGTTAACGAACATATACGTCTCAAGCCAAAATATTAAATCACGACTCAAATGAATAGGCAGTAGAAGAGGGAGGTTAGGCCACACAACCATTATCTCTTAAGTATAAGTTGAGGTACATTTTGTTAAATCTTTGGTGGCTTATGTTCCTGTTCCATCTCATGCCAGACGTCATTAACGGCAGTTTAAGAGTTTAAGACTTTTGCACCAAGATCCTGACGAGAAGATGAGGAAGAAGAAAGTCCTACATCATGCATGACCGTGTGGAGGTTCATTTAAGAAACCTCACTGCCCACATACATACACGTGTCCTTTACGTTGGTATGATTGTTTGGAAGTTAAACGTACAGGATCAAGCTGCCCTGTCTCTGACACGTGTAAACCCATTTATCCACAAGGTAAATATTTGCTCCACCATATTTGCATGGAGTTGACAGCTGGAGTATTTTTTCCAGTCTGTGTTTGTCCACAATATACAATTCATCAATGTGTGTGTCTGTGTGTGTGTGTGTGTGTGTGACTCTGGACTGATCTATAAATCTTACCACAAACTCCAGTTAATAATGCAAATACACTTTTCAAGTCGAGTCAGGTGAAACGTTTCCTCCTTGGGGGTCACACCAGTGCAGAGGAAACTCTGAATTGTTGGCATCCACCTGACTTTGTGTGCATTTGCATGGATTTTTGAAAAAAAGGCTTCTTCAGAAAGACATTGAATGATTAATACAAAGACGCAGTTAGAAGAACAACGTTATGATTCATCTCACCGATGACGAATCCTCTTCCAGTGAGAACACTCTCTGGAATGAAGCGGCCTCTTAAAGTTTGCATTAAGCCGAAAAATAAATTCATCTTTGCTCGTATTCCAACTGTGTCCTGCAGCTACAAAATAAAATACTTACCATTTAATATGAAACAAGTAATATTAACAGTAAGAGGTGACCGGGGGGGCGGCCTCCTGCAGCACTTTCTAAACCGGGGCTGTTCATCTCCCTTTGCCTGGACTCACAGAGTCTTGCGCTCCGAGCCAGGAGAAAATTGGGTGCCATTGCAACAAATGAATACCACCGTGTCTTGGAGGCAAATGAAAACCCTTCACTCTGAGTGGAGCTGAGCAGCCAGGAGTCATCGGCGGCTCTCCCTGGTGTCACCCCGAGCCTATTAGTCTCTATAAAGGATGATGAATTAGAGACAGAGGGGGAGGAAAGCCTCAGTACCAGAGCCGAGGACGGGGGTCATAAGAATGATAAAGTGAACAGCGTGAGTGCTTTAATGGGCGACGCCAGCAGAGAGGGAGGAAAAAGAAGGAGGTCCATGAAATCTTAAAGAGGGGGATTTCCATGTTGTTCTCTTAGTTCTGGAGGCCAACGCAAACACAAGCCTCTCATGTGAATCTCAATCAGTTCTTCTCAGGTAGAACATGCACCAGGGTTTTTTTGGCCCAAGTTGAATGATCCCTCTCTCTCTCTCTCTCTGTTGATGGACAGCTGACAGGGCTAAGAATAAACACACTTAATGATGAGGACAAGGAATGATGGCAGCTCCGCGTCTCGACCCGGATCAAACAGACAGATCTGAAGTTGCTTCAAGGTGAAGACACACGGGAACATAAACACAAACTATTTAAGACTTGAGTAGAAGTTGAAGACAGCTGCAGATCCATCTCAGCAGAGCACATACTGTACCTCCTCAAAGGGCACAAGCTCATAATGCTAAAGGAAGTCAAAAATTGAATTGCTTTATTGATCTGGAGCCAAAAATATAAAACCAAACCAATTCCTATCCTCCTGTTAAATCTCATACTATTTGGTTCTACACCAAAAACATACACCCTCTCTGATTCTCTTCTGGATCCGTCCCTCTGCCAAGATGTTAATCAAAGTTAATTGGACGTCTTTCTTGTCCCATGTCCCCTGTCCCATCCAAACCAGCCAACAATCAAAACGCACAAGTTGGGAAATCACAACCACTTTGGCCCAATATGCTGGTTTGCATTCAAAATGACATTTCAACGCAGGTTCACATTAATGTGTTGCATAACTGTCGGTGAAATTGATGGGAAACGTTTTAAAGACATTTATATTCCGAGAATGAAAATGTAATAGTAGCAGCGTTCCATGTGTTTGGGGTCCTGATGAAGTGATAGTTGAGCCTTCACGACTCTTATTACATTAACAACTGATGCTGGCAGCTCAGTCCAGGCTCGTAATAAACCTCCTGCTTCCAGAGATGAGACTCAATCATATCCTTACTGCACGAGGCAGTGAAAACGAATGGCTATCATATAATATTCCGAAAGAAGAAACACTTAGTCCCGGGCTCTTAATGGGTCTTTGTCTTGCACAACCTCTCATCTAACATTGACAAACGAGGCACAGGCCTACCTGAGAGAACAGCGTGTGCATTTCTTCACTGATAATGGCTGCACTGAATGAGGTCATTGCTTTTTTCTGTTTCCTCATTCTCATACGGATCCAGAAGGCAAAACAATGAAGAGGTAACCACAGACTTTTGTCCTCGTGTTTCAGTCCTCAAAAGATTTCACATCACGAGTCTGCAACTGTCAGTTTATTAAGATATTCCAACCCCGGGGGAAAAAACTCTCTCCGTCTTTCAATGAACGCTTTGAGAGGACAAGGAATTGTGTGTAACAAAAATGTTTCGAGTCGCAGTAGATGCGATACTGGACCAATGAAAGTATGTCAAGATGAAGAAGAGACCATAAGCATGTAGAAGAACTTTGACGAAGATGTCAACTTGGACAAACATCAAGATTCCAGGACCTTCGGCGATGAGGCCCGACGCCAGTGTCGATTTGTTGTAAACAGAAGCACGGCAGAATGTTTACTTCACGTCCGACTTCCTGCTTGATCTCCCCACCGCCTGAATACCCATGTCCGAGCAATGAGGTGTTTTTTATGTAGAGAAAAATACAAAACCTCAAGATGACAATATGTTGTGCGGAGATTTCTTAGTAAGTCAGCAAGTTTGTTTTAACTCTCATGCACCAACTGAAGAATACTTCGTTCCTCCATTTGACAAAAGTTACAGAATAATAAATCTCTGATTGCAAGTTGGACATTGTGCGGGAACTTTTATGCACCAACAAAACGTTGGTTTCTGCTACACTGTGTAGCTTTTATTGAGCAACAGCGCCCCCTGTGGCCACACATTGTGATTAATTACGTTTGACTCCTTATCTGAACAAATAAGTGGTTTATATGCAGAGAAAAAACAAAGACTATCGACGTGTTGAGGTCCGACTGTGTCGTCCCACTCACTGAACGTAAACACAACTAAGCACTGGATATTACCCATGATCCTCTGCTTCCTGAACCAGAAGAGCTGCTGCTGTAACAAATCCACCAAACTCTGTTTAGAATTCTCAACTGATTATTGGAGATAAACTCTGGTTTTTAATAACGTCTCAGTGTTTTTAACTGATTTACAGTTCAGCTTCACTCTTCAACTCGCTGGAGCTAATAATGACAGTTGAAGCTGCGACTCTCAGTAACTTCTTCTCACAGGAGATGGAACCAGAGTCAGATAGAACAAGGCTTTAGTATTTTGGGTTCATATTAGTTGGTATCAATCTGTGAGAGTAACTGAGACGGACAAAAAGCAGATGTTCTGAAAGTGACACGTCCTCTTGGCGAGTGTCTTCACCTCTGCTCTTCTTCCTCGGGAACCTGCAGTATCCTCTTCCCTGCGTGGATCACTGACAGCCCAGAAGCTGTCTGTTGTGTAATTGCAGGATCCGTGGCGGCATGCTGTGCAATAATACGCTAAGTGACTATTAATCATCTTGGTGACAAATAAAGTGAGACGTGGGAAGAGACTCGGGTTTGACTGATGTTCCACCGGAAGAAGTTTTCTGTTGTGCATAATTGCGGATGAGGCACTTTTTTCAAGTGTGTGTGTGTGTGTCTGTGTGTGTGTGTGTGTGTGTGTGTGTGTGTGTGTGTGTGTGTTGCCTCCCTTTTCCACTTCCACTGTTTGACAAATGTGACATCCGCTCTGACAACCTAATTGCTTGTATATAAAATTAGCACCCGCTATTAAAACGAACCTTGAATTCAAAGCCTCATTCTTTAACGTGGAACATGTGGTTCTCTGTTCTCTCTGCAGAAACTGTCTTCAGGGTCTTTCCTGACGACTTCTATTGTTATTGTGACAGTAATAATCAGTTTCATACGTTTACACATCAGCTCACTGTCAGTCGGGTGAATCTGCTGTCGATCCGCTGCAGAAATCTTCCCGATGAATCACTCGATTATCACTCATAAACAGGTGAGATAAGCTCAGATCATTTTACGTCTGACAGTTTCACGCGATCAGGAAACTATTTATAGATTCTAAACGGTTTCAAAGAGACAGAAGATAACAGGGGACCCCCCCCCCCGCGCCCCCGCCTGACACGGCGCTGACATATTTATCTGATGATAAACTGAGTGAGTGTCTGATAACCTCGATGTTCCACGCAGAGACAATAGCCAGAAGTCGGAGCGGAAAAGACGGCAGCAGTTGTGGGACAGTGCACGTTTACATGGTCCTAGCTTAAACGAGGGGGGGGGGGGGGGGCAGGCGTTGTGTGCAGAGTGAAGTTAGAAAACTTTGCGTTCATCCTACCTGGTTTGTTTACAATGAAGATATAGTGAATGTTTCTCGGTTCTACTACAGGAAGGTGGAATGGTTCTCTTGTTTTCCTCAGACCCTCCGCTCATAGTTCACCTGTGAGTTCTCGCTATCGCTCATAAGAACATTAATGCAACAGTTAAAGTTATTACCTTAGCCGTGGTTTCATCACCTGTTACACAACAGAACTCGTACACCGACAACAGTTGGTGATCGCTCTGCTCAATATTTATTTATCACCACGTTGCTGTACAGAAAGACTGACAGGAAATCACTGATGATCTCTACAATTACTACAAATCACTTCACCTCCTGAGATGATATCATTCCTGCGAGATGAGGGATGAACCGCGTGGACGGTGAAGTCGAGACAAATCGTCTCTGCGCCCACAAAGCCCCCCCCCCCCCCCGGTTGAATAAAGCTGGAGAAGAAGGCAGAAACCGTTTCTGTCGTGCAGCGCACACACGTCTGTCATCCTGAACTCTCTCCTCCTCCATCCTGTACGTTCTCCATCACTGGGTGATTAGGGCCCGGTGATGATGGATGGGGGCAGAGAGGAGCTCTTTCTGTGCTTCTTCTCAGGCCTGTGTGTGTCAGAGACACGCTCCCCGGCGGCCATCAATCCGGTGCCGCGGCCTCTCAAACCTGCATCCAATAACACAACGGCACCTCAGACTAAAGAAGAAGCGAGAGAGAGAGGGAGAGGGGGAGATAGGGGGGAGCGAGAGACGGATTCCGAGGGAGAAAAGGAAAACAAGCTGTACACGCTGACATCAAACGCACCTCAGAGGGTCGTCAAGAGGAAGCGCCCACAGACGGGACGCGAGCGCCAGGTGGGGAGAGCGTCTGCTGCAGAAGGATGAGCGAATGCACGGGGGAGGAGGAGAGAATCACCTCTTCCCTCCTCTTGATTCGACTTGATTTATGTGACAACTTTAGAGAAAACAACATTAGGCACGAGGAAAGATCGCAGAGGATCAGTTTGGTAGTAAATCGAAGAGTGATTACCGTGATGCAGGAGATATCAGGGATGGCAGGGAGGCCCTTTGTGAAACATGTACAGGAGCAGTTATGACCTGATGTACGTGGAGATGAAGAACGAGCAAATTCTTAATCAAAACACAGACGTTTCAACCAGATACCAGGGAGAATGTGGAGTGAAGAGGTTTCACATTGTGTAGATACACGACCCAGGTCCCCATCAGGCCCTGAAGTGTCCGGCTGGGTTCAGACAACATGTTGGCACATTGCAAATCGGGTAAAACACGAGGGTGAAGAGCTTCATGTGACGTCTGCATTTCTAATTTCAACCTCGAGTTCATTGTTTAGTGTGTGACCCCGTGTTAATATTTTGTCAAGGACCTCAGGGAGCAGCTACATCTTCATTCTGGGATGTTCCGATCATTCATATCATTTAACTCCATCCCATCACTGACGATGCTTCTTCATCTTGTCCTGGTGATGACAACACAGACAGTCGCTTTGTGATTTATGATTCATCTGAGCTATTTGTATTAGAAAATTAGACAAATGCCCTTTTTTGGTAAAAGGAAAAATGTATTATTATTACACAATAAAGAAGTGACTCTGCTTTTTTGTATTCCTGCTGACAAATGAACATATGAACCAACGGACAGAGAGATTATTCAGATTCTGATCCTATTTTTCAGGGACTTTCCACCTGATTCACAAACCGTAAAATCCGAGGGAACAGGAACCCCAGTGTGTGTTGTTATTTGGCGTGTTTGTTAACTTTCTAGAAGCTAAATATTAAAACTCTTCTTGAGAGTTTATCCCTTTTTATGTCTGACAATTCCACTCAGATCTTTTGAAAATTCACTTTTTTAAATCAGCAGAACTTGTCTCTGCATACAATAAATCCAAAAATCTGTCAGTCGACTCTAAACTTCTTGAGTTGAAGATCTATCAGTGTTTGAGTCTAGCTTCCAAACAATAGAAAATGTCTAATTTCTGAACAGCTACTACGTGTGTGTCACCATTTCTCTCGTTTCCCAAAAATCAGAATTGTGACTTTGGGAATATTGATTGATTGACCCTCCTTCAAAGTTTGAAAAGCAACCGAGGAGAGACTCGTGACAGCTTGACTGGCAGCGATGTCATTACGTCCTTATGGCAACTGTCAGGGACGTGCCTGTCACGTCCCCTCTGCCTGAAGACACTGCATTTAATTGAACTGTCATCTTTAGGTCAAAGTGATGCGGCTCCACACAGCAGGACACTGACTAAGATCACCTCTGACAGCAATTATAAACCAATCCGGCTGCACATCGCTTACACGGCAGAGGTCCCACATATTAGATTGATTGTCTTCTATCAATAAAACTGCCATTTGTCACAAAAAAAATACATGATGAATGGTCAGAAGGTGGAGTAATAATTCAGATGTCTTAATGATTATCATCTAGGATGTAATTTTATATATTTCTAGTTGTTTATTAGCGACAGCAACGATAGCTTCAGTGGCTAAACTGGCAAAGTTTCCACAACAACTATATTCATCCATATAAAAAGCCTTGATCGAACCAAAGAAGCATCAAACAAGTCAAAACATCAGTTCCTTTAATATCAAGCACCGTGTTTACGTCCGTGCATTGATTTAACGCCGCTCCACTGACGGTGGATCATCGGGTCGGACGCCAGTCACGGTGAAGCTAAGACCCAAATTGTTGTTGGAGGTAGATGGGCTCCAGTAATTGATGGTAGGATGTGTTTTCCCACTGATAATGTGTCTTTTCTGCTGTCAAGGGGTCGCTGCTTTCCTTCCTCTCGCTCCGTCAGAGCCCTTTCTGTCAAAACAGCACATGTCTCCCCAATGAAGATGGATGACTCTCTGTCGGGTGGATACGAACTGAGGGATGCAGACGAGGAGTGGGAGAGAGGGAGGGGAGGGAGGGAAGGAGGGGGTGAGAAGAGAACAAGCAGGGGTAGAGGAAAGCGAGATAGCAACAGAACAGGGTCAAGATAAAGATGGAAAAGAAAAAGGAGAGTGGAAACGGGAGAGGGACGGAGAGAGTCGGGGAACGGAGGTAGAGAGACAGGCGGGGGGGGGGGGGGGGGGGGGTAAAAAAGATGGAGGTGGTTGGGGCACATATTGAGGTGTTTCCTATGTGGACCGAGCGTTCTCGCGTTTCCTGTGTGGGCGTGTTGGCCTCGGACCAAAACCAAGGAATGGGAACTTTTATTTTGATAGTCTCCCTATACGCAGGGCACCAGACACATCATCAGCTGTCAGCAGATTCTTTCTAAAGATAATGTAAAGATCATGTGTCTATTGTTAATCTGTGAGTCGCTATTTTATTCTATTGTTTCCCGTGAGTGGGCTTCAGGAAAAGTGAGTGTAAATCTATCACACAACACAGGAACTCAGAAATTAATTAAGTGCTAGAAATTCCCATAAAAAAGAAATCATATCCCTTGTGATACTATAAGGTGAATATGAATAGTCGTAATATTAAGACAATTAAGAAGGGACATTTTATTCTCAGAAAATTACAACTATTTTTTTCTTTCTTTCACAATTAAGACTTTAAATACATTATAATATAGTTATTTTACTTATTAAACTACATGTAAAACTTACAATTTTAGAAATTTCACATAATTATGTATTATGTGCAAAAGCTGCTTTAAATATCTTTCTCCAACATTGGAAACAGCAATTATGAATTTGTTTCCTCATTAAAATAAGTGGCATAAATGTGCCAAAATGAAACTTTAGAAATATATTTTGACCATGTTCCCCATTAACTTTATGTGTCACCCTCCTAAAAGTAATTTCAAAGTACTTCCGCATAACTTTAAAAGATGTAATATGAATCAAACCATCAGTCACATAACAGGAAACTCCTGCAGGCTATATGAGAATACGACTTTCAGACAACTGCACAAACCCAAACATTCACACACACACACACACACACACACACACACACACACACACACACACACACACACACACACACACACACACACACACACACACACACACACACACACACACACACACACACACACACACACACACACACACACTGACTGACATAAAGCTGCTTCCCGCGCTGCACCATCCATTAGCGTTGACCTTTGAACCGAGCAGTTGTGATCATGTGATTGTGCAACACTGAGGTCACGCCGGCCTGTCAAAACACCGGCGCTGATGTGTGACAGTGTGGTAACCTACATGTCAATCTGATTGAGGTGAAGCTTCTGACCGGTGGAAGAAGTGAGAGCGTATGAGAGCGATAGAACATCAGGGTGTTTGCCTCCGTGCCAGTGGAGAACCTATATGATACATAAAGCAACTACACAACATTTAGGAAGCATTTATAATTCATTATTGTGACTTATGAGGGTGTCAAATAGCATCTGTTGTGTATGCGATTCAATATTTATGCAGCATTGGGCCGAGCTGAATAAGACCCATCATTAAAAATGAATACAAAGCTGTAGATTAACTTCAAACATGAACGCTGGAACACAAAGAGTTTTTTGGTTGCGTCTGTATCACGTGTGTGAAGTGAGTCTTGAAAGAGTGACGTTTCTGAATAGGACGTCTTCAGCAGCATGATTTATTGTTTGCACTGGATCATCATCGAGTCTGAAGTTGTATTAACAGCCCACAAAGTCGAGGCGGCTGCATTCCATTATGATATGTTGTTTTTTTCCCTATTAGACAAATATATCTGAAGCTTGTCTTCTGTCTTCTCTGATCGGATATTCTTTCCCCTCCTCCAGAACCGGCCTTTAAAGATGGACGACAAGACAGCTCCCCAAAAGTGAAGCCAAATTATCTTCATCGCCCCCTGCAGGATGGCTGAGGTATAGGTCATAACGCCCACTTCCTACTTGTTAGCAAAATCAAACTTAAATAAATCTTTCCTAAAAATTATTTATGTAATTTAAAGTAGTTCTTGTTCAGACCTTACTCTGTGTCATTATGGGCATGACAGGCCTGAAACTAACACACTAGCAAACTAAATGAAAGAGAAACAAACTAAATAAATACAAACCATAAAAAAAAACAATTGTAACATAATCTTAAAAATAATCATATTATAACAAAATGTGTCTTATTGCTGAGTCTGTGCAAATATGTCACCACAAGCCCCTCGTGCCTGTGCAAGAATAGAAAAAAGGAACTAGAAATGTATTCATCCACATTTTAGTCACAACTGAACACATGGAGGTGGAGCGTGGATGAATCCTGCAGCAGTGATTGGACCACCAGGTTGTTTCCACCATGAAATCTCACTAATGCAGTTCACCCAAAACAGCAGGAAGCTACAAATGTTCAGCAGGAACCTTTCAGCACAGAGTCATCAGACGCTCCTCATAATATTTTGGGTAAACAGGATTTAAGTAATCTGCACTATGACCTTTGTTGACTCCTACTGGTGATGAGGAGGAACTGCGGCAGCTTGAACAAACTCCACCACACATCCACCTCAAAGAGAGAGAGAGAGAGAGAGAGAGGGAGTGACATGATGTTTTGGACATTCTGCACTTTGTTTTTAATTTTGATTAATAAAAGAAAAATTAAAAAATTTAGAAGACTTGGTTTGGTATCACGTGTTTCTTGGCCCCCAGGCCCATTTTTCCCGGGGCCCCCGAAGTCCCTTGAAAGCCTCGTGGTTGACAGGTGAACTGTAAGTGATGCGTTGTTTACCCCCGGCGTTGTGTTGTTTACCTTGTCAGCCACAGAGGACGACAGGATCTGTTTGTGTAGCAGCCGCGCTGATTCAGGTAGCGTATCAGTTCACCGAGATTGGAAGCAGGGAATATTCCCTGACACTAATGAATATCAGTTTTATTAGGATATGATTGCGGCCATCAAAAAGGTTATTGCTTTCATAACATTGTATATTAAAAACAATTTAATCTCATCCTTGTAAACAGTAATTCAATCCCATTCAAGCTGCATCTCAAGTGATTGATGGCAAAAGCAGAAGTATATCATCCATAGGACGTCGGCGGGAGACAACTGTCTTCTCTCAAGACACTGTCACTTCGGACAAATCAAACGGGAGGATTTCCCTCTTCGCCTTCTATTTCCGCTCTGACACGAAGGAGACATATGACCGGGACATGTTACCGTAAGATTTATAGCGGAAGGAAGTCATGTGAGGTCACGTCACCGTATCAACACGTGGTTTCATGTAGCGCGGTGATTCCTGAGACGATAAGAAAAACAGACGGTGACCTCAGCTGGTCTCATTTTTTTGTCCACCACCATTGGCGATGTCTCCTCCTGCTGCTGCTGCTGCTGCTGTCGTGAAAGAGTTTTATCGTCCTAACTGTGTCCCAGTTTGACCAGGAACGAGGGAACGAAAGAGAGAGAGGGGCAGAGAGGAAGAGAGAGAGAGAGAGAGAGAATAAGAGGAATGGAGAAAGAGAGAGAAGGAGTGAGAGAGTGCGAGAGAGAGAGAGAGAGGCTTTTAAAAGGATTTTGTCGGTTATTGACTGGTTGCACTCTTCAGCTAATAGCCATTTAAAGATTATGGGCCTGCTGGTGGAAATCAAGGCCTCCATTGTTTGCCTTATTGCATTCTGGCAGATGGGGGCTGACACAACAACACGCAGCATCCCTCCGGGCACGCTAGGCGAGCACCGACCCTCCATCAGCAGATCTCCTATTGAACTGGCCCTAATAACTGGCCATGAATTATTAATACACGCACCATATTGAAGACAGGGAGAGAGGAGAGGAAAAAAACAAGGGGAGGATTGTGGGCTGGTTGCAGCGATCGTGATTGGCGTACAGGTGCCAGTCAAAGAGGAAAAGGTCCGTTCGAAAGAGTCCCACGGCGGCCATTTCTCGGAACGGGGAGGACATTCCGATAACTGGCATGGGAAGATAAAATATATATTCATTAGATGTCAGATTGCTGATGAAATGGGTCCGATCCATTAGTGGGCAGCGGAGAGCGGCCGGTTAATGTTTCCCGGTTGTTCTTGGGTTGGGTGGCTTTTAGTGTTGCTCTAGGTTGCTGCTGCTGGAAACAGGATCACTCGATCAGGAAGGAATAATAGAAGAGAGAAAAGAGTTTGAGAGAGAGAGAGAGAGAGAGAGCAGGAGAGAGAGAGAGAGAGCAGGTGTTGTTCAAAATAAAAAAGGGAAACACTTTGGAAATCGGAGTCAAATGCACCTGTTGCTGAAACCCAATAAGTTTTTTTTTCAAAGTGGAGTGAACCCGATCGGCGAGTTGCACTTTAATCCGTCGTCCGTCCTCAGGTCAGCTGATTTATTTGCTGAACCTCGGCCGGACTCACTTGACTTTTCTTAAGCTCCCTCATAAACGGCAGGCAGGGGTTAGGTTCAGTATTTGTTTTGATCCTGACGTGGGGCAGCAGCTCATCTGGTGGAGGTACGTTTTCACCAGGACATGATCTAGTTTAATTATTTGCCGTACGTGTGTAACTTCAAACATAAGAGTTTAGTAGAGTTCTTTATCAAACTACCAGATGTGATTGTTTGCCAGAGCAGCAGTGAATCATTCAGACAATTTCGTGAGTGTTTAAAAACGTCTCTGATTCTCTTTTTCTTTCTCTCTCTGTCAGCCTCGGTCTCCCAGTGACTCGACAAGCCTTCGGCAGGGCTGTTCTCACTGAGTCGAAATTAAGTCCACGCTGCGCCTGATGAATTGAATTTCCTGCGTCGAAAAGCCTGCGATTTCTAAAGAAAAATAATGAACGCCCAAAGAATCCCCTTTCAGATTTCATTATGAGGGAGAGGTTCTAATTGCGACTAAATTAAATTTCCATTTGCTTTCTCTGTCTGCGAGTTTCTGCTGCCGGTGATGATGTGATGTGAGTTTTTTTTCTTTTTTTTTGATGCATCATGTTAAAAGCCGTGTTAACCAAAAAACCACAGCAGGAGCAACACAACCAGCTCGTATCAACACACACACACACACACACACACACACACACTCAGGAAGAACGTGTGGCTCGTTCGCCGGTGACCGTGTCAGTCGGCGGGCGCAGGTTGACGAACATCAAACAGACACTTAGATGAGTCCTCCCTCATGTCTCTGCCTGAGAGCTGCTCCTTGGATGAGTGCCCCCATTTCATCAGACGCACCGACATCAAGGGGCGTGAAGGGAAACTGCAATAAGCCCCTGAACAGGAGCCAAGAGTGAAGACGTGGAGGAGACACCGGGTCGGTTCCAGAGCAGCGGCCCTGTCGCTTGCACTGATGAATCCGGCTGAGAAAAGCAGAAACTCTTTTAGCAACTGCGGCTGAAATACACACACGTACGTGTCCATGCAGAGAAAAGAACAACACAAACCAAAACAACACCTGTATTATGCTGCTCATGCTAATTATTTTTATTGTGTTGAAATCAAAAAGTGTTTCTAAAGATGGACGACATGACGGCTCGCCAAAAGAGAAGCCAAATCGGCCTAGTGTCCCCCTGGTGGCTGGCTGCAGTATAGGTCATAAAGCACCGTCTCCTCTGTGTTAGTAGATTGGACATGGACCAAACTCAAATGTCAATATACACATCAAATACATTTCTTATCAAAGATGTTTTCTGTTCTCCTAGTTGTTTGTTTGTTTGCAGGTTTACGCAAAAACCTACAAGAAGGATTACGACAGAACTTTAAAGGATTGAAGGATGTAGTATTTAGGAATTCTTTTCACTCTCTTCAACATTCAGAGGTTAGGGAGTTATTTATCAGGATCATGGATCTTGATGGAAGAAAATGTGGCATAATGAGGAGGCTGAGTGGCCACAGAGAGACACTCTTCTGTTTTCTTTGCCATTTGTTTGTCTGTCTATCAGCCACATTACTCAAAAACATCCAAACCAATTTTCCATGAAATTTTGTGAAATCCGTTCAGTAGTTTTTGTCTAAACCTGCCGACAAACAAACAAACAAACTAACATAGAGAATATAACCTCTTTATTGGAGGTTATAAATGTTTAAATACTGAAATGTGTTTTCCTGATTGTCAAACTGCCAATAGAAACACAAATGAGTGAAGAAGACAAGCAGAGAAAACAGGTTTATCTGCTTCTTTATCTCGCTCTCTGCTCATCAGCAGTGAATATAATGTTCATGATGTTCACGTAAAATGAAGCTTTAACTTTTTATTTGATCTGTTCTGTTGCAAAGTGGCGTCTGATTGAGCTGTAAAGAACGATGGGCTTTAAAAAAAGGAGCCTGATTGTTTTGGAGGTGAAAAGGTCAAAAGGATGAGAAACTTCAATCGTATTCAAGGTTCGATGTTTTCAGTGGTAACTCTCAAATGAGAAAATACTCAGGATTATTTCTGTATTGTCCCTTGTGGTCTAATAAAGGCCTAAAGGTTTGGTTTGTGTGTCAGAGACCACGAGGAGGAGGAGGAGGCCTCTTCAAGCAACTGTTGAACACCTCGCCTGAACGACATGTGACGTCGCGTGCGTCTGACACTCGGATAATGACGAGGTCGTGCAAATAAATCATCTGCACACAAAAGTGAAAAGAGCTCGAAATGAGCTTAATGGTGTGGCGTGACACGATTACATGGGCGAACACAGAGTGTGAGAGAGAGAGAGAGAGAGAGAGAGAGCGGGGGAATCGCCTGCAGGCAGAGAATGAATGGGAGGTGGAAATGGTGTGTGGGGGGGCGGGGGGGGCAAACAGAGCAGGTCAAAATGAACACCATCTGGGTACATGAAAGGGAGGCGGCTGGTGGTGGGGGGGGGGGGGGGGGGGGAAGGAGGCAGGAGGTGCCGGTGAAACAAAACAAAAGCACCAGTGCTGCCAGCATGTCGCCGGCAACGCCACAACACTGCCACCCTCCATGTTATGACCCCCCCCCTCTCCTCCTCCTCCACCACAACCACTGACAATCAGGTGGACGAGGCCTAAACATCACTCATGCATCACCCCCCCTCTCCCTCCCTCCCCCCTCTTCTCTTATCCCCCTGGGGGTTCAGATCATTGCCAAAGGAGCCACAGGCCACTTGCAGGCTGACAGTCAGCTCCTCTAATGGGCCTGGCTGTTTATTTTGTACCGCTTGGAAGTGGATTAGCTGGAGGTAATTATGGTTAATGATCCGCCCGCCTCACCCCGCTAATCTGTAGTCACCCGCTCGCTCGGCTAGTCGCGAGCGCACAGGCCGCCGGCGCCATTAATACGGGGCTCGTGTTACCTATTAGAGCCGCAGCAGGGAAAGGTGAGATGGAAATTTGTCGGGATGGATCAGAGTGTGAAGGTTCTCGACGTCGAGGATCTGTCCTGGAGTCAGACGTGTGATCACTGAGGTTCAAGCAGATTTGATTCGACTACTCCTCCGACATGTTGTTGTTTCAGAAGGAAAAGGCCTCAGAGCTGAAGGTTATTCATATAGAGATAAACACTGATATTTTTGATAATTTAAGTGTTTTTAAATTTCAGACGGGTTTGATTTTCTGAGATTAATCTATTTTTGACTTTTCATGGTATTTGGTTTAGGGCTTATTATCCTACTGGATAATCAACTACAGGGACATATAGTACATATGTTCATGTTATATATTTAAAAGTAAAACTACTCCAACACACTTTGGGATTTCACTGGAACAATCAGAAAACTGATTTATACCAAATTTATAATAATAATGAAAACAATGTTGCTCAAAGAAATAAGTAACAAAATAATATTTACAAGAACTTTATTAGTTTGGCAGTTGCAGTTTCTTTTAGATGAATCCATATTTAATCCGTTTCAACGTTATATATATATATATATGTAACTTTACCTCTGTAAATCTCCCAAACATAAACATTTCATGAGCGAAGAAAGCAAGAAAATACTTTTTTAGATTTTTCTACTTTTTAAATAGTTTATTTATTTTAGGAATTAGGGGGATTTTGTCAGCTCAAACAGAATCATCCAGTTTATCTGAAAAAGGTTAAAAAACACAGTGATCGTCTAGAGGCCAAAATCAAAGAGAGGAACATCTAGTGAGAGAAATGCACTAGAAACAAATAAAGCAAAATAAGGTAGTTTTTATTTTGACTTTTTCATTCCTTGCGATTATCGATTGTTTGTTCAGAATTGTCTCATTTCTCTGGTCTCAGACCAGCCGGTGCATGTGTGCGTCGTTTGTCTTGTTGAGAAAGAAAAATCCGTTTTCCAGCTGTTCCAGGTTCAGTTGACAGGGAGATGTAAATATTTACTTGCTTTTCGCACTTAAACGTCTGGTATTTAAAATGCAACCACAGACAGGTGTCCTTCCCAGTATGTCTCCATGTTCTTGGCGCTGGTTTGTTGTGTTTGGCACGTGACGCTGTGTGTTCACCAGGATGTGTAGTTCGCTCAAACAGGATTTTCTCTACAGTTTTTTGTGTTGTACTTTTAAATATGGATTTGTTAAAAAACTCAAAATGTACCCATTTTAAATCCAATAATTCACTTAAGTCGTCCATAAAAAGATTTTTATATTTCTAATATATTTGCAGCATGTTTTCAAAATTCGTTTGATTGTGTATTCACGAGCAGAAATTTTAATTAATCGTGCAAAAATTAACTAAACATGAGGGGGGTTTCATTTTGCTTCTTGTGATAATAATGTAATAAACTGCAATAAAATCAAGTCATAAAACGTAAATACGTTAAGTTAATAATGATGCATGGTCACAAGGGTGTAGCAGGCAGCTTTCTATTTTTTTTACCAACTCTAATTTTAAAAAACGGATGCTAACGGTTACATTTAAGAGTCAAATGAAATCAGGAAATGTTCCTGGGTTGTGGTCAATGTAATTCCTGTTCATCCTAAACACTTTTATCTCATTTTGCAGCATTATGTGCGATGGAAACATGAGCCTCCTTTAAAACGACACACACACACACTTACAAACACACACAGAGTGTAGACTGTCAGTCACGTAAACCAGCTAAGAGCGACATCCAAAAAATGACGTCTCACTCAACCCGCTTTTTTTTTTATTTTTCTCTCCAACCACATTCATCCATCTTGTAAAATGCACCAGTAATAGCAACAAAGTGGTTTTTCTCCCCAAAATGAAGTTTTGCTGAATCGAATCAGGGGTCGAAGACACGTATCTCCGTGTGAAAAGGACAGGACACATCAGGGTTAAACCGATTACGTCCCGTTAAACAGGCTTTTCAGTGTCTCCATCTCAGACACATTTTCCTGCCTTTTTTCCAGTAATTTTTGAAAGCCTTCAAGCTGTAATAAAATATCACTTTTTGTGCATTTGCGCATTAAAACACTCTTGGTCTCGTTGCAGTTTTCTGATGATAATCACATTTCCCTACGAACCCTCCCCCCCGGTTTATTCCCATCTCCCCTTTTAAAGCACTTTGCTGCTGTTTCAGTGAAGACGACACTGACTCGGGGTGAGGGAGGGGAGGAAGAGGAGGAGGAGGAGGAGGCTCCAAATGGAAAGCTTTAGCTGAGGGCTCGGTCTGCACGTTACGTTGGCGTCACGTCTCGCTCTGACTGAGCAAAGAGCAACATCCCCCATCACCACCAGCCTCTCAGGGACCCTCATAAAGTGCTCTGATGCTTCATAATGCAGATCATTAACCAGAATGCTGGGGAAGACCCCAAGTCCCCACTTAGACGAGGAGCCTCCCCGAGCCCCCCCCGTGTTATGTATCCCCGCAGATCCCCTCCAGACGCTCTGATTGTCCATTCCCGCCCGCCGTCGCCCTGCCAGCAGCAGGCTTTATTGACACTAAGTTGCCCCCACGCGGCGGCGTTAATACGCACGACAAAGACGTTTCTTCTCCTCTGTGTCGACCTGAAGGTGCTTACAAGCCGCTGGTTATTGAAACACGCAGCCATAAAGCCAACGGAGATATGACTTAGGACGTGATTGCACTGGGTGACCGATGCACGAGCGCAATCAAGTCAAATGCAGTGATTTGGAAAGGAGAACGAGGGGCTGAGAGGCAGGGAGGGAGGCAGAGGCCTTGTGAGGCGGGCAGCCGGGCGGAGGTGATTCACTCACAGCAGCAGGAGCAGCAGCACAGATTCAGGTTCGACTCAGGCCTTGAAAACATTTCTTCTGATGTGTTCTCTCAGAATGACTTCTCTCGTTGGCCTAATAAGATATCTGGGTTTTGCAAGAAGAGGTTTTGAATACAGAGGTTGTGATTTGGTCCGGATCACATTGAGTCTCGAAATAAGAGCAAGGAAACAAAATGCATCTTTGTGCAAAACTCTGAAATCACAGTATAGTTTGTAATTTCAGTCAATTCTTTATTGTTTCAGCTGTCTAGACGCTGACCGCTGCACTTTTACTGCGTGAGATATTGGACTTCCGGGCGTTGCCGTGTAAATAGCCATGAACGGTTGTGTACTTATTGTTTTTTTACATGTAATGAACAAGATGCAACACTCGTAGAGAGGCAATACGTCAAACATGACTTATCAGGGAAAAGAAACTTCCAAAAAACGAAAAGGTAACTCCTATACTCGCAATGGGAAAAGAGTCAATCACCTTGTTTTGATGGGTTCACCCTCATTTAATAAAAAAAAATATATATAATCATTAACTTTGGTGCTGAGGAGGTATCTGTTGCACCGGGACAATAACAGGAGTTTTGCCGTGATCTGCAGAAAGAAAAAAAACACAAATATCCGCAAAATTGCAGATAAAGGTTTCAAGTCAAAGACTAAAACGAGTTTGTCCATCATGCCCAGACAGTTTGTCTCTGTCCTGTAATGCCCCTCGTTATTTTGTGAAAATCAAATGATGATAGCAATATGACATATGAAGTTAAAACCAGTATAATATATGATATGGAAGTATATAAGCCCCCCACTTGATCTGAAGTGTTGTGAAGCGTCTCCGGAAGGTATTAGTATCTGCAAGATATCAGGTATTTTTTCGAGGATACAATTATCTGGGCCTCCATCACATGAGTATTCACGCTGTCCTCCAGCAATCATTTATTCATCCACGCAATTAGAAAAACAACACAGCCGCTTTATTAACTCCTTCCTTACCTGGCCACTGCCGAGCGAGCACAAAGAGGGCTTCAGGTGGTGAGAGAGAGAGAGAGAGAGAGAGAGAGAGGAGAGAGAGAGAGAGAGGAGGGGGAGGGGAGGATTTAATGAAAGCTCTGTATCCGATTCATCTTGTCAACGCTGCACCGCCTTCTCTGCCCCTAAACCAAACCCCCAGCATGCTTTGCCAGCCACTTTAATTACTTTTCCCTTTGCATGGAGCGGCGACCCACAGAACTGACAGACAGGTGCAGCAATCCTGATTAGTTAAAATAATAAAGACCGGGAGAGGACGACAAGGAGGAGGAGGAGGAGGAGGAGGAGGAGGAGGAGGAGGAGGAGGGTGTCAACGTGTGGACAACTTCTCCTGATGGGCAAGCGGTGAGGGGATGTCAGAGCCGGGCGGGGGACATTGATTTACTTTGTGACAAAAGGGCGGCCTTCGGGCTTGACGGGGCAATATGGAAGACAGACAGAGAGTGAGGAGGGGGACGAGGACGAGGACAGGGGAAGGTGGCACCCGCTCACATCACCGGGGTCTCGGTTTGCCTCCCGCACGTGGGGACGTGAAAGCCCTCGGTGCCTCGGAGACCACTAGTACCGTCGCACCTATTAACATGAGGTGGAGTTAATAAACGCCACCTCCTGGGATTCATCAGCCGTGATAGCTCCGTGTTATTTCACCAGATAAAGGAAACATGGCTCAGAGTGAGAGTGAGCGTTGTCCCCTCACTTTCATGTTTGTAAAAGTTGCACTTGGCACAAGATTAGGTTTATATATAAAGATATACGTTTGGTATTAAGGTATTTAGGGGGGATTTTACACCAAAATCCATTAAAGCGACAACTAACTATTTCCTAGGAATCAAGATTCTTGCTTTTCTCTCAAATCTAAATCACACATCGTCATCACTTCATTCTCCCGACCAAGTTCACCTCACAGATTACATCAGCGTTCACTCCGAGGCCCGGCAAAGGGGACACCGGCAGAAACATCCACCCGTGTTGCGGGCTGAAACGTGAGAGGTGTAAGTTTGTGTGTGTGAAAGCCGACCTGCGCTGCCCACATCCTCGAGCTGACACTTTAGAGCTGCTCTGTCTCAGCTGAGCGTGTCGGAACAACAGAGATGTGGAAAAGGCCGGCATGTTTACCACCTCTCTGTGAAATCAAATACAAGCGGCTCGCAGCGGCCCCGGAACATCGTGAGAGCGACAGACTGAGGAAATGTGCGTTTTTCAAAATGTCCCTTTGATTTGTTTTTCACGGGTTATTGGCTCACGAGGCGATGCACTGATAAATTGCACAGGTGCATCGTGCGTGCGAGTAGAAGTTTGAATTCTACAGCGGCAAAATACATTAGAATAAAATAACCTCCACTTATATACAAACTTTACTTGGTACAACACTTTGGACAGTTCTGAACCACGGAGGGTAAATAAAGATGGCCGACGTATCTCCACCTCCTCCCTCTATCCAGAAATTAAACCAAAAAATGTCCTCGATACAAGCGCTCAACCAATCAGGACGTTTTACTCAGTTTTTATGGCATCAAATTAGATATTTAAAACCAAACCTAATGTGTAATTTAACACTTAAACATTAGTGCGATACCTGAAATGACAGAAACCATCTTTAAAACAAATTCATTTTGATGTGTTTACGTCCATTTCTGTCACTTCTTTGATTTCACGGCCTTTACTCGTCTCTCTCGGTAGTGAGTCACTGTAGCTCTGTGTATTTCTACTTTTAAGGAGCCTGTACTGTTTTGTTAACTGTGGCTCAATAGTCTCAACATTTTATTTTGTCTTATTTTGGTGACATTAAGAATGGATGAGTTATTTTTAAATGGTGACTTTACAAAGCTGTGTTTCAGGAGGGGAAGTTTTTTATTTTTATAGAAGATTTAATTTTTTGACCTCGGGTCAGAAAACAAAGTTCTTTCTTTCTTCTGTATTCAGTCGTTCCTGAGAAACTTGGCTTGGAGTCGGGATCAAGATCAAAGACTTAAAAATAATACAACAGAAATAAAACAAATCTAGTTTACAATGTAAGAACTGAAATTAATAAAACTTATGTTAAGATCACTTGTGCACATTTAGCAGGTTTATTGTACCGGGGAAGAAATTTCCACTTTTGTTGCACTTATAACAGAGTGATCTAAATGTCCAATGTAGTATGCAATATAGTTTTATGTTGTAATATTGTATGTATAATGTTGTATAAATGTTTCACTACTGCATTAGGATGTTAATTAATAACAGGACAAAGATAGAAAACATACATCTTTACCAAAAATGTGATGCATTCACTGTAATTAAAACTTTCAATATGGAGCTTTTGATATTTTCTACCTGAATGTGATTATGATTTTGTACTACGATCATCCAAATACTTCCTCCTAATGTCAGGTTGTATTATTTGAATTATTTTATTATCTTCTGTCAAGTAAACAATCTACATATTTCTTCCACCATGTTCATGCTGACTGGTCTCCTCCCAGCTGAAATCACTGGTAGAAATCAGAGCGTCAGTGTAGCTCTCCAACTGACAGGGTTAGACGCCACCTGATGGACAAAAGATGCAGAGCGCGTTCAGCGATGCCACTCACAGTCCCCGGTTCACTGGGAGCAGCTGTACAGGATCATGATGACGGATGGGAACCGCTGACTGCTTCACAATAAATGGAGCTTTCCCCCCCCCCCCCACCCTTTCCCACAGTCGGAGCCTTTTTGTTTAGCTGCTTTCATTTTGTTTCTCTCCCACTTGGTTCCACTACATTCCACGTCTTAATAAATGTTATAGATGTGACTTCAGAGGACATGACACACACAAGTACTGGGTGGAAGTAAGGACAGTGGGAGTTGTGGTGACAGCTTGTTTTTCTTTTGCTGCGAGTGGATTTTCTTTCAGGAAGGAAAATCTGAATGAAATACATGAAGCTCATCACTAAATTAGGTTTTAATAATTCAGCTGGACAATTTTTCACTCGTTAACAAAGAGATGATGCCAAACTATAAAGGGGATGAAATTGATTTCCAGTGTTCTTATTAATGCAGCAAAGTCAGAGGCTCTTAATGCGGCTGCCTACTTGATACGTTCATAATCAACTGCGCTGATGTACTGTGTAACGGCCTTAAATGGCCGATGGATCAAGCAGGAAATGAAACAAATTCGATTGGCTTTCGGCTTCATGTTCTGAAGATTGGCTGCTTTGTTTCCTTTTGATTGGTCAATTAAAAAGTGCGCTTCCACTTTTCGAATCCCGGGCCCATTACAGAAAATAATTTCAAGAGCCAAGCTGTTTGCCCTGCGCTGCCTGCCTGCGAGGAATTCCCTCTCCACTTTGGAGAAGTCGGGCGGTGGGAGAGCGAGCGAGCGAGCGAGCGAGAGAGAGGTGGTAATATTAGCTCCTGTTTTATTGAGAGATCCATTAATCGCAGCCTCCTGCCGCTGACCCTCTGACCCCCGCTGACCCCTGGACATCATGTTACCAGCCGGGCAAACTGGACTTCAAGGCGGATTCAGCTCCCGCAAAAGCAAATAACAGTTTTCAGCTCAGGGGTTTGTGTGTTTGGGTTTGGATGTGTGCGTCTTCTGTGTTTTTCCTCGATACTTTACTGTATTTTGGAGCCTTAAGGGCCCAGTGGCCCCCAAAGTACAAATCCAGAATTAGAATGGAATTTAGTGTATTTAATTAATTAAAGCCAAAAGTAAAAAAATTAAATCTCCACATACAACAACAAATAAACAAGAAAAGTCAAATTTAGAGGCAGAAGAATCTTTTTCGATTTGTAATTGATATAATAATTTATGTGTAAAAACAATAATACATTTTTAAATTACATAAAAAAAGTAATTTGGTTGATTTCTGCTTCGTGTTTTATCCTCGTCTCTTAATTAATACAGAGAGAGTATCGTCTGTCTGCAGATGATGAATCCTCTCTCTGCTGGAGAGCTGCTTGAGAGGAAGAAACATTAAGGCCGCACGTGAGCACATGCATTAGGCAGTGGAAACACACGCACCCAGGTGGGGTAGGGTGGGGTTATTATGAGCAGTAATACAGCCCCATTAAATACTACTTATCTAATGCTACCATTAAGTATGTGTATACATCTTTAGCAGGAGCGTAGAATTCCATTGAAATAAAGCCGTCACGATCGGGAGCATTGTGCGCATATTACTCTGATAATGTGTGTTGACAATGTGAAACCGCCGACTGAAGAATACCGACGCTATTTCATTTCCAGTTCCTTGACAAGCTGCGTTTCCAAGACGGTCGCTGAACGCGTTTATTGCGGCTTTATGACGGGTCATTTAGGAAGTATCATTCCTCCAGTACTTTACAGAATGTCTTCATCAGCTGTCGAGCGTGCGCCCCCCCCCCACACACACACAATATAGAGGACTTGTGTAACTTTATCCACGCCTTTGTCTGATGGCTACATAAACTGCACTCTACCTGTTTTTCGACAGCCGAGGCCCGGGCCCAGGACAGGCATTGAAAGCAAATACCTGATTGTATTAGTGTCTCCCCTTTAAGCTGTTGTCACCTAGCTGACCGATTATGGGCAATTACCTGCTCTGTCGGAATCCTAGCCGAATAGATTGAATTCAGATTGATTTTCGTCCAGGAAAGAGGAGGGAATTTAAAGCCTTTTTTAATTGGGTATTTGGTGTGTGCTGATCTGAACACCGTGGCCTTCCCGAGGGATCCTTTATGGGCCAATAATGGCATTGGAGTGGGGGGGTTGCTGCAGTCTCGTCTGCCGACTCCCTCCCAAGGCCATAACCCTGCATTTGCTCTGAGTGCTTTTCTATTATGCATTGATAGTTGAGCATCAATCAATAAGAGGGGAAACAGAAAACCCAGCGAAACCAACTTCTTAAGTGTAAAATGCCTCTTAATACCCGGGGCCTTTCAAACAACTTAACCTGGACGCTTTTTACCCTCGCCCTTCCTCCCTCTGCTCTTTGAGGGACACTTACCGGCGCCTGGCGACACAATGTTTTATTTAGGACGGCTGGAAATGTGCAGCTCTCAGGTGAAAATCTACCGCAATCCTCTGGTTATACTAAAGCATTACAATCCTCCGCGTGTGCAGGAACCGAAACAGACTCGAGGAAGCAAAACAGATCATTGCAATTTCCGCTATACAGCATTTACCTGTTTTTTCTTTGTCTCCTGCATCAAAACCGCCGGCGAGAAAAAAGATGCAGAGTGTAATCACAGAGGTAAAGTACGCAGTGGCCTCTCATTGACTGGGTTTGTTTCATTTTGCAGCAAATTACAACCGTCCTCAAGGTTGATAAGGTCAACAGAGACCCAGCTGATTGTATTATGGATGCACCATGTCATGAAATCAAATCCCACAGATGATTTTAAAGATGAAACCGAAGAGACGGCTTCTTTACGTGAACTTTGCAACTGGTTTGAGATGAGAAATAAAAAAAAGAGGAAGATTACAGAGTCACCTTTCACATTGCCAAAGCCACAGTTCTGTAAACTGGGACGATTCCAGGAAGGAAAAAGGGGGAAGAAGCAAAGTCTCGCCCCACAAGATAAGAGGAACGGTGGGGATCGGACCCCCTCGGTGGAAGAGATAAGAGCGAGACAGTCACAGCAATGGCCGGCCACATAATACACAGGCCCACCTCCAGCCGTCTGATTCGCCCATCAGCACCAGTCCCCACCGGCCCTGCTGTCACCACTAATGCACCTTTTCCTATAGGACAAAGCCCCCGATGCAGTAAGGTTATCTGCGGCTTTGCGGGAATTCTCGGAATTGGCGAGTTCACCTTTCCCTCAGTCCAGATGACAGGAGATGATGATACGGTGGTGGGGGGGGGGGGGGAGAGAGAATCAATCCCTGGTCACGCGTGTGCGTCCTCGTTGGACGTCTTTCATCAACTGCTGTTAAATCGTCCTACGTGTCAACAGGTTTGAATGTGGACCCGGAATTTTAAAGCCCTCAAAATTGTCATGTCTATGTCTGCTAGCAACAAAAAAGCGTTACACAACAGATTTCCCAGAAAGCACCGGCTTCACCGCTCCTTGGTGACATCACAGCCCCGAGTACACCATTAAAAAACATTTCTGCGCGAATGATTAATTATCCAAATCAAACCCCAAAAAACATACTAATTGCTAAATGATTTTGTAATCAGCGCTCGGCATATTAAAAGCCATTAACGCCTCCGTTTGAAAATGTCACTTGAAGATAAAACAATTCTCAGCTGGTGAGGTGATGGCGAAGGGGGGTGGGGGGGTCGGGGGGGGGGGGTAGTGGGATACGATGAGGATGCCCCAAAACTACTTTGGTTACACAAACTTTGTTTTCAGCCTCGATGCATCAGAGCCCTCTCCCTCCATCTGCCATCTGCTGCTGAAGAATCTGTTTCACTCTATGAGCCAAGCCCAGCCTTTATTGGTCCTAATGGCACTATCAGCTGAGCCGCCAAACCCAATTACCTTTTAAAAAGGGAGGCCACCCCAGCTAATCATGGCTGCCTAACCTGATTTGCCTGTGATGAAGAGACGGGATAAAGAGCAGTTAATGGAGGGAGAATGATCTCACAAATACAAAAAACTCAATTCATTTCTCCTGGAGAGCAATCTGTCCGATTCAGCGGTAATGGAGTGGAGATTCATTAGTCCTCGGGCCTTAGTAGTAGCACCGTCGCCTTATCAACTGAACGACAAAGGAACATGGAGTGTGCTCGTCTTCATGTTGTCGGGGAGGCGCACAGACGAAGAGGTGCCAGGCCGGGAACACGAGGGCGGATGTTGGGATCGGGTGGCGTTTCGAATTTTACTTTTTCCAGTCCCACATCACATCAAACTACAACCAAACCCATTTGTCAGTTCTTTAAATGGTAAAGATTTGAATTCATTGTAATTTATGTCACATGCAAGAGGTGCTGCCTTTTTTTATTTTTTTACATTTCTCATTTTCCAAGGAAGCAATAACCGTCCGGCTGCAATTCATAAATCTCCTCGTGCTCCCAACTTGTGCAAGAACGCTGCAAATGGTTGGGAACATACATAATTAATAGACTGTTTCCCAAACATTTAGAGCCGTGGAATTACTGGTAATGTGATGTAAGCCCGCTTTTTATTATGTTCAGCCAAAGTAGTCACCATCAGTGATGTCAACCCTGCGTCCAGCCACAGGAGATCTCCGCCTCTGGGACAAGGCTTCTGGGATTGAAACGTCTGTTTTGCTTTGGAGTTTGATTTACGTCCAGCCTGTCTTTCAGAACCCAGAGCTCTCATAGGTCTCGTCCTTTTGGCGCCTAGGCCTGACCTGGGACTGCACGTCTACCGAGGACCTCCGACATCTGCTCCGTCCCCCCCCCCCCAACAGACTCCAGCCTCATTCACACGCATGTTCTCCTGATGATGTAAGTGACGCGCATGAATGCCCAATTGATGCCAAGAATGTCCTACACAGGATGAGTCACCGAGAGTGCCGGGGCGAAGGACAGCAGTGACCCGGCGCCCTAACCCCCGCCGACTCCATGCACTCACTGCAGCTTCAGCGTGGCCTGGCCCAGATATGATCCAGAGGACGTCGGCTAGATGGGGCATAGGGCCATCGCCAGGGTTTGCAGACGGACATTAGGCCAAAGCCAGAGTTAAAATCCTATTAGTTTGAGTTGGGAATCGGATTATCGTCGTCGAGAATCACTCGTCTGGCAACTAGGGTCTAATTTACGCCAATCAACGGCAATTATTGAGGGGAAGGGAGCCCCTATTAGAGAGCCTCATCCACTTAGTCTAATGAATGGGGAAGATTCAATCTTGGCTGTGGAGACGCATTGGAGAGCTGCAGCTGAAAGCGACTGCACCAGCAGGCTGAAGAAGAGCTGCTGTTATTTATCAATGGTGGAGGCTGTCAGAGCAAACATGCGTTAGCCATGGGGCACCGGGCTCTGGTTTCCCAAGGTCTGGGGGGCACTCGGGCCAGTAAAGCATTTAGTGGGAGCTCTCTGCAGCCCATTACGTGGACATCACACTTGTAAAGAAGTGATTATACATATATCATGTAGCTTTGTTCCATTACTCATCAGAAATCATAAAGTTGGAGGTATATAATGTTCAAGGCCCAAACTGCACTTACAGCGCTGGGTATAACATGCGGCATAATGTTTATTAAATGTGCCACATTCTTTTTATACTGATTTAAAATATGTTAAAACTTATTTGGCTTCACTTTCAGTTTCTCTTCGTCGGGCAAATTTGTTTTCATGTGAATCAAATCACTTTATTTTGTAATTTCTTTACCTGAAAGTGAACAGAAAACATTTTTACTTTGATGAGGTGAATAAAATAAAGTTAATTACTCAACCCTGAAGATTAATTAATTTCAAAAACTCCATGTATTTCACATGGAAGAGAGTAACCTTCCTCCTCTGCCACTACTTCATCTTCACTCCTACACTGCCCTCTACTGGTGCAGCACTGTGTGAGTGACACTGCATCTGTTCCCAGTATCTCAACCCTTGCATCAGGCGGTGCCATGATTTATTTCTACCATATTAATATGTAAATGTGAGTATATTTTGGCAGGATCAGTATCACAGGTCTTCCTCCATTGGTTGCCAGTTATAAGATTAACTTTAAGATGGTTTTAATAACTTTTAAAGCTCAGCACAGTCTTGCCCCCCCCAATGGCTCCTAACTCCCAACAATCCAAGTCGTCATCCAAAGTCTTGCAACAAACATTTTGCTGTAGTTCCTGTAAATCAAAGCTGGAAACGTGGGGTGACCAGGATTTTGCCATTAATGCCGAGAGGCGCTGGAGATGAGGAGATGAGTCTTGCCAGCACATTACTCTTACATATCTTTATAGAAAAGCATTTTAATGCCTGATTTAACTGGTTTTGATGGATGTGGTTTGTTTTTTAACATGCTCTTCTATGTTATCTTCCTTTTTTAGTTTGGTCCTGTTTTGTAAAGTATTTTAACCTTGTTTAGAGAAGTGCTTTACAGAACCAAGTATATATATTTCACTCAGGTTTAACTAATTTAAGTGTGCGACACTCATTTTCTGTATTTTAAATTACATGCAATCCTGCCACATTATATTACTATATATTGTTTAGATTTTATATATTATTTATACGTTTTGACATGTTTATACTTTTTGTTTACCTATTTATTACTTTACTGATTTTTCTATTTTCACTTATCCCCATATCTTACTTTATCTTATCAAAACACAGTTTAATATCCTAATGATCAGGAATATTGTTGTAGGCAGATGCATAAATGAGACCCACAGCATTTACATATTCATCAAGCTGAGTAAGCCTGTCACCAAATTACATCAGATCCTGTTTGCAATAACCTCTGGTCTAGTGGGGGTGTGTATTTTGAATTAAGGAATCAAAATAAGTTCCTCTCTGTAGGTTTGATGGTGATAGCATGTCCTGAAGATCTCACCCAGCGGGGGAAGTCCCCAGCTTTTCCAAACCTGGTGAGCGAACGCAGACGTGCACAGGGTTATTAATATCAGCAAATATTTCCACTGTTGAGGGTTTCATTTCCGACCGTGGCTGCTGTGATACCAACGTGCGGAACGAGCAGCTCCACAACAAACAAAACACATTTAATTCAGCTGAATGCATGAAATAGATTTTACACATCACTAATGCATCAACTTTCTTTAAACCATAAACTAACAAGATAGGAAAAACAGACAGACTACTAGTTCTCTATCGACTTCATTAATGGGAAAACGGGGTCATTGCAGTTGAGTGACTCATCTTTTTCCTTTATCTGAGCCGCTGATGGGAAAATTAACAGTAGGATGGAGGAAGCAAACTCATTTCATACCGTGTTCTGAAGTGTGACTGATTAGAGAAGTGCATTCAAACTCTGGCCCTACTGGCTGCGGGGGAGGGAAGCCATCGCTCTTCCTGTGGTGACCTTCACTGCACACTGCTGTGGGCTGCTCGTTCCATTTCATTTTTTAAAACTCTCGTAATTGCTAATCGTCTACCACAGCGAGGGTACTGCGTAGTTCATGGGGGGGGGGGGGGAATCAAAAGTCACAGAAGCCAGTGACCTTCAACGTGCACTAAGTTTTGATTTGGGCAGTTACAAGCAGCCAAGTAATGTCCAGTCCCTCTGACCAATGACATTAACCACATCACCTAACCTGGTATGAGTAACAAACAGCGATGAAGCCTAGAAGACCATAGGTATAGTTTGACGCAGATGAGAAGATCACTGCCTCACTATTGTCTGTATGGTAAATATAAAAGGCTGTTACCCCTTTCGCCAATGTGCAATGCATCCTGGGATAGGATGGGATAAATGCAGCCTCTGTCTGGAGGATGCAGCGAATAAACTGAGACGCACCTGACGTGTCGCTCAGCATATTTCACAATGCACAATACGTAATACAAGCATAAATATGATTTGTGATAACTCAGGTTACATTAGTAACTACATTGTCTCCTCCCTGCAGGAAGACACAAGAGAGGAATCTGTCCTGAACTCATTAAGGCAATGAAAGAAAAAGAAAAGTCACATAAATCATGTATATCTTTGTTTTTGTGTCTGTACTAATTTAACTCTTCAATGTGAATTGGGAAGATGGCACCACAGAATGGATTGAAATGGCTCAAATCACAAATACAGGGTTATATTTTAAAGATAAAAAACATTTTGAACAGTGCAAGTGTACAAATTCGTCAAGATATGTCATCATAAGGACACATGGTCAGGACCAATGATGTAAATCTTGTTTCACATCCTCACGTTCAGGCTGCACACACCGCTGCTTTGTTTTCAGAATTTATTTCTGTACCTAATAGATAATGTAAAATTCTATATTTATATATATGGTTGATATACCTGCTTTGTCATTTCATAATCATCATCTGAGACTCTGCATTTCCTGTAGATAAAAAAGAAAAAGTGAAAGATTCTGAAACCCCCTAGGATCTCGCAGTATGAGGTGGCAAGTTGGCGCAGGCGAATTTTGATCGTTATCTATCAGTATCTATATATATATAATGATAGTCACGTCATATGGAATGAACTATATCGGGGGAATTCCTCAACAGGGACTGCAGGACACGTTTAGGATCATGGTTTTCACCTGGGGAAGATTCATGAATGACATTTTGCAGAGAGCGAGAGTGTGGGGGGGGGGGAGATGGGAGCTCTGTCATCAGCACAAGTTGACTGAGAGGAAAAAGAGGAAACTGCCCCCGTGCACTGATCGTGACAATTCCCATTATGTCCACTTCCTGTGGTTTTGTGTTTGTAAGTTTTTTTTTTTTTAACGCCATTTTTCCTCAACACAATCCGTTCTAATTCTAGAATGTTAGGAAATGACAAGGGGCAATGTTGCAGCTGTGTGTTATTCGATCATTTGACAATGTAGCCCGGCTCCGTGTGAAAAAGTGATATTATGTAAACCAGATTTCCCAAATTTGCATTCACCAAGAAATATGCAAACCTTGGCTGATGGGCTAGCGTCTCTCGTCACGGTAGAACCAGGGGCAATTCAAACCAGTAGGGTTTAACCACTGGAAACAAAGAAGTCTAATCAGTGAGACCATGACGACACTGATAGGAGATTTTGACACAAGATTTGTACACAAACAGTTCCGGATTCAGTGCAACTTCCTGTTGTGCAAGGTAAATGTGTTTTAGATGGGAGATAAAACTTCAACCTGTAAACGAAAACAAAAGTTAAAAGAAGCTTCAACTTTACTTTAGTGGTATTAACGCAGAAAATCAAATCTGTAATTGTAGTGATTTATAGTGTTAGCACCACATTCTTCAGGTTTGTGTTGAACATTTATTCCAAGTGACACAAGATGCAAACACACAGTTCCTGACTGGTTCATTGTTGTTATTGTTGTAGTTTATTTTTATCTCCCACTATGATTTTAAAGTGCTGGGATGGGAAGTTGGCTTTTCCCCACATTATTAAAGCAAGTGAACACGTCACTGGCTACCAGCTAAAAAAGTCACGTTTGAAATCATGGAATAAAATGTTTATGATTATTACGAACGTTTGCTTTATATTCCAGAGGTAATAATTCAATCACCACGGATCACACTGAGAAGAAGAAGAAGAAGAAGAACTCACCGGTTAAAAGTCCATTCTTCACCACATACGCACCTGCTGCGGGAGAAGTGACGAAGAAGAGGAGGAAGTAGAAGAAGAAGAAGAGGAAGAAGCGGAAGTAGAAGATCTACAGACGATTCGTCGACGTACAATTTTCGCGGTGAGTTCTGAAAGTCTGCGCACGTGAAACGATTCATATGTAAGTTTTTACAACTTTCGTGCCCACCCCCCCCCCCCCCCCCCCTTTTCGTCAACACTAACGCAGAATTATAATCAGAACTTTACACGTGTCATCCCTGACGTCAGATGGTTTAAGCGAAAACGTCGAAAGTCTGAAGCTGTGACGCAGAAGTTTCAGGAAGCGTTTCAACTTTAGCCCCGAGACACCGACAAGCTAGCTCCTGAGCTTCTCTTGATTCACACAGTAACACAACACGTGGACGTCATCATGATCAACAGTGAGGGGGAATCTCTCTCACACCTTTTTTTTTTTAAGGACAACTTTCTCTTCAACCTTCTTATATATAAAACATTGATATAATATTCCATTTCATTATACTCGTTAATGTCTTTGTGTGGAAATTACATTTAACTTCCAACGGTTGTTTTTGGCCTATTCCACTCGAATCACCTTTACACTAAAAAACTAAATATCAATATTCAAGCTGCGGCCTATGTGACATCATAAGCCCTAAGACATATTCAGAGCCTTTTTAATTTTGTATTCTCGGCTCGGGTCTAATGCAGTTTATTAGGTACACCTAGCTAGCACTAATTCAGACTCCATTATGGTTTAAATGTTCATTTTGTGTGTTTTTAGAGGTGATTTAGCTTCATGGTCATTTCAGAGGTGAAACATCAATGCGGTATTTAATAAATAAATATATGTTCCACCATATAAGTATCAAGTAGGGAAGGCAAAATAAACAAATCTGTAATAACGCTCATCAGCATCAAAAACCACTTCCTCCATTGTGATCATACAGTTGAATCAGCACCACCCTGGAGTTTAAACACAAACTGAAAACAACTTTATTTAAGGGAGGATGATGTCTTAGACTTTGTTGGTTTTAGCTCACTTAATAAATGAAACAACTGCGTATAATTGATTTTAGCCATTTTACTCTAGGATTGTTTTTATATCATTATACCTAAACATACAGAAAATCAGACAGTACTATTTTCACAACTCTCTGGCCTTTTGTGATAAATGTGCATCAAGACTGCTGTTTCTTTTTCAATTAGTTAATCCAGCCAATCGCCAAAGCCTCCGGGATGTTTCCATCTAGTGATTCGTTGCAAGGATCCGAAGACTGTTGGGCTAAACTTCTCATGAAGAACTTGCCCGTGACACCGGGACCGACCGAAGCATACAAATATCCGCCTGCTCCGATGACCTCGAAAGGGCCGAGCAAGCATATCCATGACCAAAAAGGGAAAAAATCATTCACGCCTGGTAAGTCTCAGAAAGAATTTCAATCCAGCTAATAACTTCCAAATTGCTTCCATCTTCCAATTGACCTTTTTACATTGTTTTTGTCTAAATTGATCAAACTATATCATATTCTTACACGTTTTCCTTCTTTCCCCAAATAAGCTTATCGTCTCAAGCCGACGGTATCGCCTCAAACGCTGATTGACAGATACATGCAAGGTGAGACGCACGCCGTGAGCATGCTCCATGAGCTCGCAATGACTTTGCAGTTCCACCTGGAAATGAAAGAAACGGTGACGACAGGTAAATCTCTCTCAACCTTTTGGATAACACTGAACTGGGTGGAAAGGTCCCATATTGGTGCAGATCCAGGATTTTTGTTTTGTCACATACTTTAAAATTGTGAGATTCAAGACCTCAATATCCTCGATTTATTCAAGAATAAGTCATATTTTACGAGTGTGTAGAATTTGGTGGAGATCCAATAATATATTTTTATCTAGATGTACTTTACTGGCTGCACATTTTGACATGGTTCATCCAAAACACTGATCCACAACCAGAACTGAGGATTTGTTTTCTCAGGCAACATCCCGGGGCTCTACTTTGCCTTTTGTGCGGTGATTGATGGCGTCGAGTACAGGACCGGCATGGGAACGACCAAGAAGGATGCCAAGCTGAAGGCGGCAGAGTTGGCTTTGGAGGATCTGCTGCCCACCCTGGGAAGTGTGGAGTCTGGTCTTCCTGAGGCCTCAGGTCTGTGTCCGATGCCTGAATAATGGAGAGATGCTAGTACTCGAAACAATAATCATCTATATATTTTAACAGCTACTCTTTCCTCAGATGCCCCTCCACTCCTCCCAGTAAGAGAGGAGCCCTCCCTCTCTGATGTGTATCCCTGTAGAGCCAATCATGGTAACTTGGTTTCTAAATAGCTCTCTCGCACTGTGACATTGCCCTACACCCTAATGTAAAGTCTTTAAATCATAAGCACATGTTGCACATGACAGATGATTTAATGGAGAGTGATACTGAGAGATCAGAATAAAATCTAAGTGTCTCGGTAGAGCATGCAGGAGGAGACTGCCAGGACAACATCTGGAAAATGTCTGGAGCAACTGACTGTAACATTTGCATTCTCACATACAGTTGAAATCACTGGACACATCTCTCTCTACGTGTCTGTCATGAAATCAAATCCTGATCCTGATTTAGTGTTTTCTTCCTCATCTTTTTTTGCTCCTCAGAAAAGAGGAGTTCTGTCAACCTGCAGCTCCCTCAGGCCGTCAGGGATCAGCTCACTCAACTGATGAGCAGCCACCTGGAGTTCTCTGCGTGCGCGGGCACCACGGCAGCTTTCATCGTTCAGACCCGTAAGTGAGCTCAGCGTCACTGTTTGTGTTTGGCGTGGTGAAGCCAGATAACTGAGAGGGATCCTGGGTGTTTTTTAACTTCGTAAACAGGTGTTTCCTGTTTGCTGGCTTGAGAGTAATAAAACACAAAAGACTGTCGACATGCTGGGAAATCCTAGATTTACTCACCACACCCCAATTTATTACACAGCCTCAAACGTTACACTATGGTTAGAACAAAGCCTCTCTGACACAGTCCCTTCTGAATTTTAAAGGATTTATACAAAGGTTGATTTAAATATATACACAAACACAATAATTAATACTAAACAAGAAGCAACACTTGGGCTTTCATGCTTCATAACTCAGAAACTTGGCTTCACAGTACTGTATGACCAAAAATAGAAATAAAAATAAAGCTGAGGTGATGCAGTCTGCTAAAAAGTTGTGTCGCTATGAACTGAGTGCTATATACACACAACTTTTCCTCACTTTCTTTTCTCCTTTTCAGCCAGCGGGTGTGAGGTGGTCGCTCTCGGCACCGGGAACTTCAACACCAAAGAGAGCGGCTCATCCAGCGGACGGATCTTACACGACTCGCATGCTGTCGTCACCGCCAGGAGATCTCTCATGAGGTCGGCCACAAACACAATCCTGTCCTTGCATTAGATCTTTGAGTTTGATTTCTGAACAAATGTACTGTACTCATTGTGCTACCGTAAATTTGCATAAAAACGATGAGCTAGGAGGTGGTTTCATTTAATTCACTTGTTCAGCCAGTATATTGCTTAAAAAAAAAAAAAAAAATCTGCTCAGATTTCACTTGTATACATTCATTATTTTGCATATATCAATAGATACATATCGATAAGAATATAGTTTCTGTGCGTTGAACACTAGGGGGCGACTTCAGTATGCGAAGCGGCATTACGGACACAAAAACAAAGAAAAATCAAGAAGCACAATATGATAATGAACAACCTTTACCTTTCTATAAACAGTCTTGTACATAATAGATCACTTAACTATTTGAATAACCATTTCATCAATGTCTCCCCAAATATCAATATTTCGTATCTCCATTAACACTTCCTGTGCTGCTGTTTGTGAAATGTGGTCACATCGATGCTCTTTTGTTGAATGTGCACTTCTCGGCAGTGGTGTAGGTGTTCGTTTACACACTCGCAGACCACAGGAGGCCACAGACTCGTCTCTCACAGTGGGTGACTTTCCTGTTGTTGTCGTTGAGCCGACCCCCGTTGCTCTTTGATCACTATCACAGTTTCCTTTTCAAAACCTGCTCTGTTGTTTTACTGGATCATTAGAGGTGATTAGACACTGTGTGTATTTTCAGATGGTAGCATCACAACGAGCCTGTTCTCATTCTGTGTTGTCAGGTTTCTGTACCGGCACCTGCTGATGTTCTTCAGCAAAACGGCCAATCTGACGGAGAAGTCGGTCTTCGAGCAGAGCGGCAGCGGCGGCCTCCTCAGCCTGAAGAGCGGCATCAGCCTTCACCTTTATGTGAATCAACTGCCGAAGGGGGCGGCTCAGATCCCGTCCAGGCTGTTAGTATTTGTGATTATCAGGTTCTGGCGACTCATTAGACTGGAGATTAAGTTTTGAGGTGATGAGTAGAACCAAATATTAGAAACGAGGTTCTACTGAGTGCCATTCTAGGTTGGATTTCTTTATTTACCCATTATTGCAGTGTAAGTGAGTGGAACACATTTTGCATCACAAACTACTGATAAATATAAATATCGTTCCTCGAGCTATTTGTTGATTGTGTGCCTCAGCAGTCAGGTTGGAAATTCAAAATCTGGGGAAAGTTGCATGAATATTGATTCAAACTTTTTGGAATCTGCTCTGTGTTTTATCTCAGGCGTCTGAACCCCCTCTCCGTTTCGGCGTGGCAAGCCAACAACGAGATCAGCCTGCACCTGTCCGTGGAGGGCAAGGTGTTGTAACCTCACCCCGTCATCTGCAGGATTTTTTAAATGTGTCTGTTGATGCTTGATTCATCTTTGGAGCTTGTTTTTTTCAAAGGTGTTCTCAGTTTTCTCATCGTCCTTCGACCACTCTCCCTCCACTGCGGTCAGCATGTCCGCCACAGACAAGATCACTCAGTGGCAGGTGCTCGGATACCAGGGAGCCCTGCTCAGCCACTTCCTCGAACCCGTCTACGTCCAGAGCATCCTCATAGGCAAGTGAACACGTCATCCCTTAGGGTTTGTCCACTGCACAGTGATAGAGAGAGAACCATCATTCTCAAATTCTGTGCCACATTTTCCTGTGAAGCAAGTTGAACATCAGAATCAGTCCAATGTGGTGTTGGGCGAGATGGTAAAGCTCGACCAGACCTGTACAGGGTTACTATGGTCATGAAAAACCTGGAAAAGTCCTGGAATTGTAAAACGGTTATTTCCAGGCCTGGAAAAGTGCTTGAAAAAAAATCATGGACATTTGTTATATTCATATTTTCATGTCGTTCATTTATGCTGAGTTTTAAATCATTCATATGCTTTTAAAAGAAATGCGCTCAAAATATAAGCAGGCATACACTCTCGAAAAGTTCGGTGGGGAAGGAGGCGGGATAACGCACTATGCCAGGGAAGTACAGATTTAACCATGCTTGTCTTCAAATAGAAAAGTACATGTCATGGGTTACAACAGACAAAGACCTCAATCAAACTATTGTCTCTCATTCATTTGTGTCATTTAAGGTATACTGTATGCTTTGGAATTCTCATTGTTAGCTTAAATACTAAATTTTGATTTCTCAAAATGTTTGTTTGTGGAAATTTGGTTTAAAGTTGTTGAAAAGTCATGGAAAAGTCGTGGAAATCTGATTGGTCAAATTGCGTATGAACCCTGCTTGTAGTGGAATGTGACTTCTTGATTCGTGCTGGTTACTGAACCAGTCAGCCGACAAAATCCCCGACATTAAAGTGATATGAAAGAAAATAATGAAGTGTGAAACGTATCCTACTCAAGTTTCCATGTTTGGTTTTAAGAAGAGAATCTTTTTTTCTGTCTGACTGTGTCCTTTCCTCTTTTCATGATCAGAATGACTTTATGACCCACATTTGGCCTCGAGAGAGGGAAACTCCAGAGCCCGGCTTATGGGATGTGTGTGCAACGATGTAGAACCTCTTCATGAATCACTTATTTAAAAAAAAAAGAAAAAAGTTTATTATATTATTTATAACCATCAAATCCAGTGATGCAAGGTTCTTCACAAAATATAATGTAAAGATTGGAAATCATAGAAAAGCCAGATTAGAAATTCAATAAAAATTGTCGTATTTACAGGTGGATTTTTTAAACGTCCTTAATTCCTCTAACTACAGTAAATGTTCTTCAATCCTCACGTTGTAGAAAGAAAATCTAGCGTAACCACATTTGCACAAATATACAAAATGTCCGCATCTCTTCAGGTGATTCCTGCTGCAGGGATATCCGTGGCATGGAGATGTCAGTGAGCCAGCGTGTGGAGGGGATCACCTCTCAGCTGCCGATGTTCTACTGCATGATGAGGCCCCACATCAGCCTGGCGCCCTCCGTGGCTACTGACAGCAACGACGGCGGTCAGTTGACCTACGGTATCAACTGGAGCGAGGGGGACGGCTCCCTGGAGGTCGTGGACGGTCTGCAGGGCAAGACCATAGAGGAGTAAGGCTGACCGAACAGGAAGTGGGCCTTAGAGAGGCAGAATGGGACCACGCTGTTTTAGCATTCAGCTCGCAGGCACATATTTTGGCAGCTACTTCATATGTGGCGGCACTTTTAAATTATCAAACTGGAAATTTTTGTGTGTGGATCGAGATTTTCATCACAGCTAATTCTTCTAACTCCCACGTTTCTAGATCTCCCTTCAAGAGTGGATCTGCTCTGGCAAGTCGTCTGTGCAAAGCCGCGATGCTGCACCGCTTCAAGCTGGTGGCCATAGAAGCCCAGAGACAGGACCTGCTGGCCACGAGCTCCTACAGGGAGGCCAAGGTAACGTCAATAGCCCCCCCCACCAACACACACACACGCACAGTAACAAATTAGTTTCATGATCAACATGAAGTAGTTTGACCCTTTTTAATGAATCAACACGTCCTATTTGATGTGATTGCCACCATCGTTGCAAATATTGACTGTATGTAAAGATGGAAAACATAAGAGCTTACCCCCCCCCCCCCCCCCCAGTGGACGGCTGAAGTATTGGTCACAAAGCGGCCTCCTCCATGTTAACAGATGTGACATTGAGAAAAATCTAAATAGACTTTTCTGTCATTTGCGTAGACTTTGCAGCAGCATCTGTGTCTGAGGTATTTTAGCTTCATTTTTGTTCAACGGGAGGAAGTGGAGCCGCGTCGTCCATCAAAATATATACGATGAAATGCCGTTTGTTTTTTTCCCGTAATTTAACCAGCCCGTACCACATCCTGTGCAAGGATTAATTTGTAATTAAATTACGTCTATTGTCATTTTGTCGCTGAAGAGGATGGCGAAGCCGTACCAGGAGGCGAAGACCATGCTGAGGACGTACCTGTCGCAGCAGGGCTTCGGGTCCTGGCTGGTCAAACTATCGGTTGAGGAGAATTTCAGCATGTAGATAAAAAAATCTACCGTCTGGAAGTGACAAACTAAGTTCTATTTTCTAACGTACTTACTGTAGGACTTGACCATTTCTGATAAGAAGTTTCTGTTGAGGTTTCCAAAGGGATTAAAGTAAATCCCTGTCCGTGTTTAAGCAGTTCAGATTTCCCTATGAGGAATACACATGTTGTACGTTTGGATAAAATAACCAACTTGTGTTGCAGCTCTGCTACGAGCCTTTACAACCGTTATAGTTCTGCTTAGTTGATCGTACATTTATCTTTGTTCTTCTACATATACATATAATGTATATTTGCATTATTTTCAAATATGTTACTGTTAAAAATAGTATTTTTTGCTACTGTGTGTTATAGAAAATGACCTTTTACTTTTGAACTGCACCTTTTGCATTATAAAACCGAGGCTCAGAAGTATAACAAGTTATGTTGTTTCATAAAAGACCCAAGTTTGGTTTAAGTTAAGTTAAGATTTGTGTTTTTTAATGATTTGTTTTGTTTTTCTTTCACATTAAGTGGTTAAATTTACAACACTTTACATTCTGTATGTGACAAGAAGCTCTGCACAAGAATACAAATAAAAACAAATCATCTCCAAGTTAAAAATTGTTTATTTTTGGATCTTAAATTACACCTATATAATTCAAGGTATATTTCTCTAAGACTATACACACAAACTGAAGTTCATACAGATCAGACATGTCAGCGTGATGTCACACAGTGTAGAAATGCAATAACTTGTGCAAACAATAAGATTAGAGACACAATCTACAGGTTATTTTAATGAAACCTTTCACGAATCTAATCTAATAAATCTTGAAATCCCCGTCTTTGGCTCGCCTGTCTCAAACGATGCCTCCTATCAGCTTCGTGTGTGTTGTTGAGTTCAACCTTTACACAACTAGCCGGGCCTGGTGAACCACACAAGCCTGATAGCAGCAATCGGTTACAGGAAGTGCTGATTCGACCTCTGTTTTCGGGTGTAACTCTCGTATGAAGTGACCACCGCCGATACACAACAACCCCCATGTTGATTCACGCTGTTGATTTGCCTCACTCTGTTGTAACATAAACACACGTACAGGAAATGCTTTGGTTTCCTGTGTTTGAAACCCAGCAGTTGATTTACTCTTTAAGTGTTGAGCCGCCTTGTGAATGGAGTTCTCTTCCATTAGAAAGGATTTTCCAGTGCATGTAGGGAACTGGTGGTGTCCAGGGATCAAGCCTTTCAGCTGCGGGTACAACTCCAGGTCTCATACTTACTATCCTGTTGCTTTCATATCATTTTGCAGTGCACAGAAACTCTTAATAGCATCTTTGACTGTTTGTAATGATATGATCCGTTATGTTGTGACGTAGATGCTCGTCTCTCAAAGTTCCTTAAATGGCGGTGCAGAGGGAAAAGGTTCGAGGCAGCTCTCGGACAGAGTCCTGTTGTGTTGATGCTTAAACGGTTGTGTGACGTGCTGCGTGTTAATTGTTCTTCCTGCTGCAGCTGCTTCATTATGTAAATATGTGAAGTTCATAAATCCTTTGTGTGTTTCACCGAGCGGTGGAATATTTAGATAATGAAGAGAAATGATTGTCCTGTAGAGAGATTCTCAATATTTCCCATTTTGATGGACCTCATTATTTCAATATGTCTATTTACGTGTGTCTTAAAAGCCAATTTAAAGTGAACTTTCCTGTGAAAAGGCCCCAACACATTTTTAGTATTAACATCCTGGCTAATTCTGAATGTTCAATACTTTGTTAGATGCTGTTTTGTATGGTTCACTCTATAATACGGTGCTTTTATTGTTTATTCATTTTCAATTATGCATATTTTGCATATGTGACTCATTTTACTAGTATTTATAACTGAAGGATGTTAAACCTACTATTTCAGTGCCTTACACAGAAGCAGATGTGTAGATAATATGTGCACAGGTTGTGTTTTTTCAGTCACTGAGGTGATACTAGTAAGTTTAGAGATAAACAGGATATGCAACTCTCTTGATGTGGTTAAACAGTGAATTTGAGACCCGCGCTCTTTAGAGGCTCCAGCACCTTCGCGGCGGTGCTGTGTGAAATAATTGCTGCGTTCTCGTAAATCATGGCCGCATTAAGAAGTCAGCGACTTTCTATTTCTACATATACAACATACACAGGATTATGTGGACAAATCAATCTGTCAAATGTGGCAAGATTCAGATTGACATTAATCTGCATTCACAGATTACATTTTTTTTACAGTTGTTTGGAGGTGTATTAGGCAACTGCCATAATAAACTCTGTTTGTATTTCAAGGGGAAGGATCCAAAGGCTGCAGAAGCGTTTTCCCATTATCTCCCATTCCCAGTATTCCTGATGTTATTTTAACTAGAAGGGCAAATCGGAAAATCTAATTAGTGTTAACCATTAACTAGAGGATCAGACCTCATAGTGTCTGTTGCAGCTTGTGGCGTTCAGTACATGTTTCTCTCTCTAAAGCAGGAACTTGTCTCTGACATCCGTGAACCTGTCTCTGAGAATCTTGGGAATCTTGGGAATCCCCCCCCCCCCCCCCCCCACCACAGATTAAATACATTTTGTGGGAACTGCTGCAGAAAAAGTGAAACACAATTTCCAGGATCTGCCGCCTGATCTGGATCTGCACCTACGTGTGATGGGTTCTTCCCCGACACACATACAGCGTCTTTCCACCAAGTTGTGTGGTTATCTCTCCAGTAGTTTTTTTTTATTAATCCTGTTTTCAAACAAATACACTTAAATGAAATCATAACCTCCATGCAGAGATAATAAAGTGAATAAATAAGACCTGGATTGGCACCGGAACTGAACCGGTTCTCTTCTGGCTGAGACCCGACCTCTCCATCGAGTTTGGTTATCGACAAACAGTCACAAGTGAAAACCTCCATGGTGGAGATCACTTGCCTACTTTCAAGTCAACTTTCCCTTTTGGCCCTTCGAGCTAATCATGGTGGGGCTGTACAGATATTTTTTTTTCTTCTTCTATGACTTGACAGTGAGATCACTATGACTTCATGTTCCACTCAGGCTCCGTGTGGACGGCTCGACTCGTTCATCTGCCCCAGCATTAAGGAAGTTCTGCCTCCCACAGAGGCCACTCACTTTCCCCCCACATGAATTACCTTACCGCTCAGGTTCAGAGGGGAACTGTATATTTAACCAAATCTTACTGAGAAGAAAAGTTTCTAATCTAGAAGGAAGTTAAAATAACAAAGAATTAAAAAGGATAAAGTATTCAACATAAGTAAAGTGTATGAAGAGTAAATGCAAGAAGAAAGGGATCAACTCAATGGAAATAGGTTTTATGTTTGTTTAATATATATTCGTCCATTTCTGCAATGGCAGCACTCAAACATTCATTAAGTTATACATTCAGGCCTATAGCACCAACACACAGTATATTAAATTAACAATAAATAATTAGATATTCAGAGCTGAACTCGAGCTTACGTCACATAATATTCTCATTTAAAATAAAACAAGAACTTTCACAGCGGTTCTGTGGTAAAATGATAAGAATATTTTTTTTAGCAATAAATGTTAATATTTTAAATAAAACTCAAATTATTCAATATGAATAGTTGTTTTCAAATGCAAATATTGTCGAGCAGTGTTCAACATCATAACAAATAGTACCAAGATGTACCTGAGGTCATCCCACTTCACACGTGCAGATACTCAGATACTTTGACTTGTGACTTCGGAGTCAGTGGCTTCCTGTTCGTCCCTGAGATGAGTTTGAGTTCATTATCTGCAGGAGACGTTCTCCGTGCAGCTGATGGAGAAGCTGCGCGTCTCATTGGGCTGCAGCTGACGCGTCCTGCTGAAGTAGAGATTCCACTTTGTCTAGAAACTTGCCGAAACTCTCCTGCGGCCATCTCTCACATTCACACGCTGCGGGGGTCGTCGGTGCCTGGGGGGTGGGGGGGGTGTGGGAAACACCCGTTCAGTTTAGTCCATTTGAGCAAATTTCAGTTTTTTTATTTTTATTTGCATCTCTACATAAATACTTACAGGACATTTTTCTTTGCGCTTGATTTCGAAGAACTCGACCGCTTGTTCTAGGTATTCCATCTTGCCGGTGCATTCCTCCTTGACTGTTCCCTTCAGTTCTATCTCGATGCATTCCAGTGCTGTGGCCATGCATTCAGCCTGCGATGGAGAGAGAGAGAGAGAGAAAGAGAGAGAGAGATGTTTTAACTTTCTTTTTGCCGTGCAGACTGATGCTCTGTGCAGAGAAGTCGGCAAAAAGAAGCTGTCACAACTCTCTCAACACCTGACGAGCTCATTTCCTGTAGTGGAGGACCTTCACATGTGGTTTTATAAAAGCTCAACTTGAAAACCCTGAAGCTTCAGCTTTGATGCTGCGGAAAAAAACTAACGTGGCTTTTCTCTTTTTTTTTTGTTGGTTCTGACCTAATATTCACAAACGCACCAGTCGTTATTATCCACTTTACTACATTACATGCATAATGACATATTCTATTGTATCTATGATTGTAATATTCCATTTTAAATAACTGCGTATCTTTTTCTCTCTACAAAAGAAAATAGATCCTTACCTTCACATCTGTTGGAGCGTAGAATCTAGATTCAGGATCCTGTAAGAGCAGAAGAGAACATTAGTGTCTCAAGCAACAAGTAGAAACTTAACAAATATTTGACGTCTGACTTGAAATGACCTCGCATGTGATGTAACGCCTCATCAGAGGGATACTGGAGTCCTCTAGGGGGATGTTCTTGGCTTGCAGGCAAATAAAGAGAGTAGCGATCCAAAAGGAAATCCCGATAAAGTGCTCCATGTTCAGCTTCAGGGCTCGTCAGTGTGATAAGCAAGTTGTTTAGTGGAGGTGTTGTGTTGGTGTACTTGTGCTCTGGCCTGCATTTGGATTTATATACTGTAGCTGTGGAAAAGGTGGGCTGAATTAGTTGTGTATCACCTAATGTACGCAGCATTGTTTTTCCTCTAAGATGACTCATTTGGTTTTACTTCAGCGTGGTGAAATCCCTCCAGTGGCCTGCTGTGGCAGCACGATGCACCTGTAGCCTCTTGTGAAAGTAGGTTGACGGCCCTGGGTTCGGAGTGGAGGGGTTTTCTTGCTTTCTCTGTTTGCTCTGTGGTGGAATTGCCATCATTTTTTTTTTTTTTTTTTTCACAAAACATCAAAATCTTAAAACCTTTTATCTGCAACTTCTCAAATTGTGAAGGAAGGAGAATACTCGGCAGGGAGCTCTTTTGTTATTGATTAGAAATCAGTTTTTAAAAGCTTTTTATAGTTTTTCAAAGTTTATTTAGAAAAACCGCTCTGCAAGTATGATTCTCTATCGAAAACATGGATAGAGAAACATTTATTGGAACCTAACTTCTGGAAGTAGAGCTGTTCTTAAAGTGCCCTGTAGAAACCTATAAGAACATGTCAAAATATACAATTCCCAAAATGTAAATGTGTAAAATCTACAAACTTATCTGAACCCATCTAACCCACCTGTTTGTAATTTACCATGACCATGATCAGTGGTTAATATTCACAGCAGTGCTCTTAGCGTGAAGGTCTGAAAGCCCACAGGGGGAATTTTTCACAATGAGACAAACATCTGCCTGAAGCAGATGCATCAGTGCAAAAGTGCTTTTTTTTCAAGATTATCATTTGTAGACATTCAGATGTGGATATTGTCCAAACCCTGCAGGGAAGTTTAAGTGCAATCAGAGTTGTGTGATGCATCATTTTGTGTTGCTTATTTATTCAGTCACTGCTTGTTGTCGTTATCTCTCCACACGATCCATATTCTCGTGTGTAGGCGTGATACCAACGCCTCCGCCTTGTTTCCAGTGTTCCGGCCGCACCCACTGTCCCCGTTCCCCGGGGACCGGTCTGTGCGTGAAACGTTCCCTGTACCTGAACCAATGTCTGCGTGGTGAGGCCTATTTTAATATACCTGTTTAAAGGAGTACTCACCTTCTTTTACTTGTCATACTCAGTGGTTTCATTATTCGTACAGACTGTAGATAAAAGAAAAAGATGAATTGATCTCAGCTTCCATCTTCCATCCGGAAATGACGCCGTCAAGCATCAAATAAGAAACTAAGTGTTATTTATCGGAGCACATGCCCCCACAACCATGTGGATACACTCAGCTCCTTAGATAAGCCCGATGTTTTGATAATTATATCCTGGGAACTCAACAAAAATGCCACATTTTGCAGTGAAGGGAAGACCCTGGATCTGCCCCCTGATCTGGATCCACACCAATGTTTAATGAAATCTTCCATGACCCAAACTGCATCCTTCCACCATCTTGAACCTATCCTATGAACCAACAGAGGAACAAGTGCAGAAGGAGACAGAGTCCACACTGAGACAGACGAGGGACAGCTTCCAGGTGGAATATTCAACAAGCTGCCATCGTTTAGATCAGAATGGTGGAAAATTGTCTTCAGCTCAGCGATATATGAGCAACAACCTGATAGCAGCAACAACAGGCTGTTATTAAAAGCGTCACGTGCACGTACAGGGTTGTATTGAACATAAAATGTAAAGAATTGTCCTGGCACATGTACGAGAAACTTTCAAAAAACAGTTTTGACATGTCGAAGGGACTCTGTGGTGCGTCCTGGAGCTCAAGGCTCAAAGTGGGTTAACTGGCTTTTGGGTATTTCCCCCTGTTCCAACACTGCGATGATACCAAGGGTTATTTTTTAGAAAGCAGTTAGTTTCTCATGAGCAGGAAAATGTATTCACACTTGAAGACAAAAATCCTGAGTCACAGTTGCAATCCTTAAAATGTTTATTAGCGAAAAAATTTCACATATCACGTACATCAATTGCTTGGTTGATAAATACATAAATATATATATATATATAAATATAATATATAGCTTGAGAACTAGGTCCAGTTTTTCTTTTTTTCTACTGTTACTTAGAGACATCATCCCATGTTACTGCAGTGTGTTAAAATGTTAAATAATGATAAAGTAGAGGAAACATCTGCGTGGTCGCTGAGGGGATGTTAACACACGCCCCCACTGTTGAATTGTTCAGCAAAAGTTTCGAGGTCTTTCACGAAGACTGCGAACGACTTGTTCTCCCACTGGCAGTCCGTGGAATTGACCTAAGGATGGGAGGGAGAGGAAGCCGGGTTTAGTATCGGCTCACGTATTGTCGAGCGAGGAACTTGCATCTGCTTCATTCATAACACTCACATGTCGCGCTGGTGATAAGGTGGCCTGCTCCAGAGCCTCGGCAGTGTCGCCGATCCGCCACACTTGACCCTTGCAGTTGTTCAGACTGCGAAGTCCGTCCTGGAAACCCTTCAGTGCAGCAGCGTAGCAGTGTTTCTGAAAGAGACACAACAATACTTACAATGATGAAAAGCAACAACAGACAAAGAAGTGTTGAAGATAGTGGATGCTGTTGTAATGGCTCAATTCACTGGCGGATTAGACCCGGCAATAAAACGATATTAAAAATCATTGCAATATAACAAAAGTCCAATATGTATTGTTTATTTATCTTATGTGCATTCAGTAAAATTTCTTTAAAAGAAACAAAAGTGACATTTAATTTGATGATTTGAATTTTTTTTCCTATAAAAGATAAAAAACAATATCATTTAAGATTTAATCTCTTGAAACCATTGTTTAAACAAATGGTTCCCCTCTCAAAAAAAAAAAACGGAATCACTACGTCAACACAGTTGTGGAGATATTCTAAAAATAACTTTATGGTCAGGTCTGGTTGCAGCATCAACTTCCTGAATGAGCACTTGAACGTCTCTTACCTTCACGTTTGATGGAGAAGTGATATTCACACTTTGATCCTGCAACAGAGAAGAGAAGAAAAAAAAGAATTTTAGTTTACAAAAACCTATAAAGGCTAAAATGTTTGTAGGATCTATTCCCTTTTAGCGAGGAATTACTTACACATGTGACGTGATCGCTGAGAAGTTTGAGGCCCAGGTCGCCCTTGTTCAAGCAGACAGGTTTAGCCTGAAGGTACCCGATGATAAAAACCATGCAGAGGGCGATTCTGAGGTGCTGCTCCATTGTAAAGGCTCGACTTTGGTTTCTTGCTGTAGATGCACTTCGGGATGTCGGTGGCTTTGTGGTTCCCTCTTGTTCAGTGTGCCCATTTTATAGCAGAGAAAGAACGAGTGGGCAGAAAGGGATTGTGTTAATTTCTCTTTTTCCTATTATTCATGTTTCATTTTCCCCTCATCGACTGTGAGGAAACCCCAAAGATGAGGCGGGCACAGGTGGACGCCCCCTCTGATGGTGACTCTGACAGGCATTACAGTTGGTCCACATCGGAAGTGATAGTATTTAACTTTATTTGCCACTTTATTGATAGTTTTACCTCAATAAAACGTGTTTGAAATGAGGACTTTATATTTGTTTAGATAGGATTTAAAAAAATTCAAAGATTTTAACGATTTGTTGCTTGTGTGCGAGGGTTGCTGGTTTTTCTCAGCCTCTTGAACAGAAAGAGCAGTTTGCACAAACGTGTATGAAACTCTTTTGTCTTTTATTCTTCGGGTTTTGTCTCAGCTGTGATCACCTCCACCGAAGAAGTTGTGTTTCTGCCCGTGTGCGTTTGTCTGACGGCAGTATTACTCAATCTGTGGGACTGGCTTCTATCCAACTCGGTGCAAGGATGTGACACGGGCCACGAAACAACCCGTTAGATTTGGGTGTAGATGTGGACCCAGGGGCAGATGCAGAATATTAGCAGTGGTGTATAAAGTACTTGAAAGCCATACTCGAGTAAAAGTACAGATATCGTACCTGAAAGTGACTCCGGTAAGAGAAAAAGTGAAAGTCACCCGTAAGAAAATTACTTTGAGTCAAAGTCTTAAAGTCGCTCATATTAAATGTACTTAAGTATCAAAAGTGTCGAGTGTTGAAATGTACCAGGAAGTATCAGAAGTAAAAGTATAAGTACCAAAATAAAAAATGCAAAGTACTTTTTATAGAAGGTCTATACAGACACAAAACAACTCACAATTGATCTCTCCAGGCTTTATTTCAACTGACTGAAAAATTATAACAAAATATACATATACTGTACAATTTTACAATTTTTGAACCCCAGATGCTGACGTTCAAATAGTAATGAACCAGTGCATCTGAACTTCTAGGGACAACAAAGAATCAACATAACAAAATAAACAAATGCCTCTTGTGTCTGCCTTATGGACCCCAGTATAACCACTAAACAATTCTTTAAATATCTCTCAACATGGACCTTTCACTTTCTAATCAGAAGCAGGAATGACACACAATGCCCCTTCACGATAACTCAGAAAAAGGAAACAAGATCTAGGCACACAAAATAGGATAGTTTCTCTTTTTGTCAACAACCTGCACAGTGCTAAGAGAAAACTCTCTGGACACAGTCGAGTTTTCATTTCAGACAGAATAATAAAGACTGAGCCGAACCGAGCACCTGGATCATTCTAAAGGGATAAGATGGAGGAGGAAAGTACTGGTGCTGATTAAGTCCCTCCCCTTTGTACACACATCGCCACTCCCCACTGGATGGTTTAGTGAGGTCCTCGGATCGGCCCCTCCAGAATCGGTCACGGCCCTGGCAGAGCGTTGAGAAGACGATGAAACTTGACTCTACAGGAAGTTAAACTCGTAACAAGGTTTCTGAAGGTGAACCTGCGGAGGGATCATCACCGGTACAGCCTGCTTGACCCCGGTCGACCAAGGCAGCCCGACCAACCTCCGGACGCTTAGGGCCTCGCGCTGCCCCCCCGACGGGCCTGCGCATCTCCCGAGGCGGTGGGCCCGCGAGCGAGAGAGAGAGAGAGAGAGAGAGGTGCCCGTTAAGCCAACCTAAGCTGCTCAAGTAACGAGCCAGCTTTGAGAACAAGTAGAAAGTACAGAAATTTGTGTTCAAATGTAAAAAGTCATCAGGAAAATAAATACTCAAGTAAAGTACAGATATGTGAAAAATCGGCTTTAGTACAGTAACGATGTATTTTTACTTTGTTACTTCTCACCACTGCATATTAGTTCCTGTAACTCAATTTCTAATATTTTCACCAGTTTTCTCAGGGAATCATAAAAGGATCTTGACGGAGGGGAACAGGCGTATTTAGGAAATCTATTAGTGTGTTTTAATATGGTGCATCTAGTATTTTTCTAGAATATCAAGTATATTGGTCTGTCAGTGGGATTACTAGCAGTGGGACATGACCCAAGAAAGAACCCCTCTACATTTAGTTGTGCATCCGGATAAATAGCTGGGATTCCGATTTTCTTTTACTTTCTGTATCTGTGTTAATTTGTTTGTGTTAGACATTAGGATTATGCAAAAACTTCTGGATGTATAACCAAGAAACTGCGAGGAAGGATGCGGGATGTGTCGGGATAGAACCCCTGGGATTTTGGTGCAGATCCAGGTTATGTTTTCATCCACTTTGTGAGATTTTCACTTTCACGAGGAGACGGCCAGGCCTGCGGACAGAACGTTTACACATTCTTTGTGTGTGCAGATGGTGTGTGATAAGGAAACAGGCAGCATGTGCCAAAAGACCGAAGCATGAGTGGCTGCAGGGAGGAGTGGCTGTCGAGTGTGTTACGTCACACACACACACACACAACAGAAATGAATGAAGGCTTTTTCTGCACACCTACGCCACAGAGGGGAATCCCCCCCCCCCAGCAGAGGCGTTATCCCAGATATCAAAGCAAGAAGACGAGTGTCACAGTGGACACTGTCGTCAGTCGTTCTCTATTGCTCACCGGTTAGGTTTCAGTTTAGAGGTTTCTCCAGGAGTCACCTAATATAACCAAGGTGTGAGGATTTTGACGTTGTTGCAGAGGGTGGGGAAAGTTCTATCCATGGAATTTGTCGCTGTGCGTGGGGGGGGCATCCCTGCTGTTTCCATGTCTAACTATCAATTCCTTACCCACACATTTGAGAGAGCTATTTTGATATTAAGGTGCACAAGGCGACTTTTACAACCTGTTATTTGACCAGAATGTGTAACCAAGAGTATCATAAAAGTAGAATTGACGTGTGTTGTTGCAGACCCCGGGTTAAACTCCGATTTGATCCTGTGCACAAACAGATGCAGCTTCTTAAATCTTCTTTGTACCTATATTAAAGATTTTAAATCTGATTAACATTGATGTGTCCGATCCGTCCCAAACACGATGGCTCATTTAGAACACGACAAAATCCAAACAAAGTATAAAACATCTTTCGAAACCAGAACCAGTGAATTGTTCCTTTTTTTTTACAAAGTTGCTGAAAGGATTAATAGGTTTTCAAAACTTTTGCTGCTGAAGTCTGTCAATTTCATAAAGGATCAATTAAGACTCATGTAACCCTGTGAATTCAGTCAAATTTAGCTGCAGCTTAATTAACCACGTACGTTTAAAACTTTTCTTTTTTGAGTCTGAATCATTTTATTGGTTGTAGTTGATCCAAGCTTTTTAAAATCCTCGGTTCGTCCTGGGAATAAAAAAAGAAAAAACTCTTCTATAAACCCAAATGCAGTGTTTGTGACTGTTTTGTATTTATTCATTTGCTTTTACTCTCTACATTTAGCTGACGCTTTTATCCAAAGCGACTTACAATAAGTGCATTTAACCCTGAGGGTACAAAACAAGAATCAAGAAAGTACAATTCCTTTTAAAATAAAGCAAAACTACAAAGTGCTGTAAGTAAGTGCCATATAAGTGCTACTAAATTGTTAGTTTCAAACTTCTTCTTTTTTTTTTATTCAAGGTATAGTCGGAAGAGGTGTGTTTTTAGTTTGCGGCGGAAGATGTGTAAACTTTCTGATGTCCGGATGTTGATGGGGAGCTCATTCCACCGTTTAGGAGCCAGGACGGCAAACAGTCGTGATTTTGATGAGTGTTTAGCAGTGAAGGAGCAACGAGCCGATTGGCCGAAGCAGAGCGGAGTGAACGGGCTGGGGTGTAACGTTTGACCAGGTCCTGGATGTAGACTGGACCGGATCCGTTCACAGCATGGAACGCAAGTACTAGTGTTTTGAACCGGATGCGGGCAGCCACTGGTAACCAGTGAAGGGAGTAGCGGAGTAGTGTGAGTGAATTTAGGTTGGTTAACCCAGTCGAGCTGCTGCATTCTGGATGAGCTGCAATGGTCGGATGGCAGTAGCAGGTAGACCTGCCAGGAGGGAGTTACAGTAATCTAGGCGTGAGATGACCAGAGTCTTGACCAGAACCTGCACCGCCTTCTGAGTGAGAAGGGGGCGTATTCTCCGGATGCTGTACAGCATGAATCTACAGGAACGTGATGTTGCAGTAATGTTGGCAATCGGGGAGAGTTGGCTGTCGAATGTCACACCCAGGTTTCTTGCGGTCTGAGTGGGGGTTAACACGGAGTTGTCAAAGTTGATAGTCAGGTCGTGGGTGGGAGATTCTTTCCCCGGAAGGATGAGTAGTTCCGTCTTGTCAAGGTTAATTTTCAGGTGGTGTGCGGTCATCCATTGAGAGATGTCAGTCAGACAGGCAGAGATTCGTGCTGCTACCTGTGTTTCAGATTCGGGAAAAGAGAGGATTAGTTGGGTGTCATCAGCATAGCTATGGTAGGAAAAGCCATGCGGGTGAATGACAGAGCCGAGAGAGTTGTTGTACAAAGAGAAGAGGAGAGGACCCAGGACTGAACCTTGAGGGACCCCAGTAGTGAGAGGACAAGGTTCAGACACAGATCCTCTCCAAGTTAACCTATAAGTGCGTTCATTGAGGTAGGATGAGAGCAGGGAGAGAGCAGAGCCTGAGACACCCAGGTCCTGAAGACAGGATGTAAGGATCTGGTGGTTCACTGTGTCAAATGCAGCAGAGAGGTCTAGAAGGATGAGGACAGAGGAGAGAGAGGCTGCTCTAGCAGTGTGAAGCTGCTCAGAGACAGCAAGGAGGGCAGTCTCAGTCGAGTGACCTGCCTTGAAACCAGACTGGTGAGGGTCAAGAAGGTTATTGTGGTTAAGATAGGAGGAGAGTTGATTAAAGATAGCGCGCTCATGAGTTTTAAGTTTTCTTAAGTTTAAGTTTTAAGAAAAGGAAGAAGGTCAGGAGCAATAGACTGGAGAATGTGAGAAGGGATGGGGTCAAGGGGGCAGGTGGTCGGGCGGGCAGAGGTTACCAAGATAAGAACTTGATTGGGAGACAGAGGGGTGAAAGACGAGAGTGAAGGAGACGAAGAAGAAGAAGATGATGATGGAAATGTAGTTACAGAAGGAGGGTCAGTAAATGAAGAGCGTATGTCATCTATCTTTTAAAGTAGTTGACAAAGCGGCTTGGTAGAAGGGAGGAAGGGGGAGGGGGACTGGGGGGGGGGGTCAAGGAGGTTGGAAAAGATGGAGAAGGGTTTTTTGGGGGTTAGAAAATGAGGATTGAATTGCAGTTTGGTAAAAAGTGGTTTTGGCTGCAGAAAAAGAGGCAGAAAAAGAGGAGAGAAGAGACTGATAAGTGAGCAGGTCGTTCCAGGTGGACCTGTCGTGAATTGAGAGGACAGAGGGAGTCAAGTCTCTCTATCTCTATCTCTATCTCTATCGCTCTGTGTGTCTGCAGAGCAACGTAACGAATCAAATACAGCAAATTTAAAAGTTCCTTTGCTGCCTTTGCGTGAATCCGAGTCTCACTTCCTGTGACGCTTCATGTGACCACGCACTCATGTCCAGGCAAGCTGTCATGTCCGACCTCTAAATGTCAGAGGACTCACCGTGTTTCACCGCACGGAAAGAATTCAAAGGGAAATTAAAGCTCTGGTTTCCGTGATACTCGGGATGTCAGCTCACCACAGGCCACCACAGGGTTGTGTCACTCAGGTAGTGGCTTTGTTGCATTTGAGTCAACTTATGTTGTGAATCATTAAACACAAGACCCTCTGCTGTGTTCTTACGGCACGATTATATATTATGTTGTATATATTTTCGTCATTCACATGTTGGTGTTGTGTTATGTTTGTGTGTTAGTGACCTAGCAGCCTCGGCACTCGGCGTGCTGCTCCAGAGATTATTTTAAAGGAGATTATTTATGCTTGTGTATTTAGATTTTATCAGGACAGAGGCCTTTAGGAGACGAGGAGCTAGAACCAAGCGTTTCAGTCCGAGGCTGAAAAGAGGAACTGCAGCAATGGATAGAAAAGGGAAAGTAGAGTGTTTTCTGGACATTTAAGCATCTAAACCTTTTCAACTAATAACACACAACAAAAAATAATGATAAATCTGTAACCTGACTTTACATTAACACACGCATCAAGAGAGACTCACCAAAAAAGTTGATGTGCAGCCACGTGCAGGCCTCGTTCTCAGGCTTGTGAGTTCGACACAGCTGCCTGGTTTCCTTGATGCTCGAATGTGTTCATCTGAACTTGATCCAAGAAATGTGGGAAAAATCTGTAGTTGAGTCAGTTTTAACTTTGTGTTTCCCACTTACAGCCTAGGTTTTTTTATCGGGGGGAAAACTAACCGCAGCTTAGCGTACTAGCTCCACATCAAAGCTACGCCTTTAAAAACCCGGATAAACACATGCTTCTGTCCATTATCTCATTGGCTTCAGCGTCTCTCTCCCCACGTCACTGCAGTGGGCACAGTGGCAGCACGGGCAGGGAACAGGCACAGGCTGGGGTCACAGGCTGAGGTCACAGGCTGAGGTCACAGGATGGGGTCACAGGCTGAGGTCACAGGCTGGGGTCACAGGCTGAGGTCACAGGCTGGGGTCACAGGCTGGGGTCACAGGCTGAGGTCACAGGATGGGGTCATAGGCTGAGGTCACAGGCTGGGGTCACAGGCCCCAGCAAACTTTCTCCTGAGCAGTAAACCCCAACAACTTGCATTTCACTATTCTTTTTTTGCAAAGAAAGTGTTTTTCACTTTGCTGGACTAAACCACCCACCGGTCTCTAATGGGTTAAGTGGAGAGGGGCTCGAGTGGTGGCAGGAATATTTTGTTCACATGTGTGAATAACATCTTGGTCGAAATCTTCTGACTTTGTGTTTCACCTCTGAAATCCCCTCTGTCACCTGGGAAGTCCGCAGCAGAAGGTGTTTGCAGCGAGGACACCTGACGTGCTGGCAGCTGTCATTGTGAGAGTTGTCGTGGTATTTGCTTCACCTTGTTGTTCGACACATGTTTGTTGAAGTGTTTTTCGTGGTGCTTTTTATCCGCCACAGACTTTAACCACTCACTGCGCTCGCTATAAACACACCTGCTGTTCGGCAATTTCTTATCTGAATTCAAATTTCAGGTTGTGTATATTGACATAGTTTTGTGTCGTGTTGTATTTTACTTTTTTTTTAAAGGTAAGCTCTTCCTACCTTGCTTTTTAATTACATGTCACTATTGCACTGCTGAGCTGACAAGTGTCTTCTTGTCCAACGCCCCTCATTGTGTTGTGGACCCCGTGTTAACTTGCACACGACAAATAAAACTTGACACAAAGCAAAACGTTGGGACAATGTCGACGCAGCACAAACGTCTCAACACATCACGTCAGGGTCTGAAAGGAGCCTCCGTTAGGGTGCTCTCTAGTGGTGAGCAAGGGAAGTTCAGAATTCCCACACATACAAATAGCACACGCAGGTTCAACTGTGCTATTAACTCTGAGTTATATCTATAATTTTTAAACTCTTCCTGTTTGGGTCCATCCGGTGGTGTGAAGCGTGGATTGCAGGATTTCATGTTTTAGTTTGGAGCTGCTGGTTCTTTTCATTTCACACTGCTTTTAAAATACTATGAAAGGAGAAAACTCACAGGATAGATCGATTAAAAACAATGTAATTAATGTAACAATAATAAGGTTATATAAATATGTAAGTCAATATGAATGATTTTGGTGCCATTTTATTGTGGTTTTCGTACATGCTTGGCCTAATCAGGGCAGAATCCCTTTTCATTTTTTAAATTTGAATTTATTTGTACCAGGATAGTCCAGTCAGCAATGTTGATATATCTACAATGTAATTATTACAACAACACACTAAAGAATAATCAAAGATCAGAAATAATCTGACAATTTCTGCACCAATTTCGAGGTTTATCCATTTGCCCAGTAAAAGAAAAATACTAGTGTCTGTAGAGCAGTGTATACATACTTTAATTTCAAGTTGCAGTTTTAAGATAAAATTATACCATATTCCAAAAGCAAGAGCAAATGAGAAAATAGGTGCATCAGTAAAAATGTAATAAATAAGAAAGTATACAATAGAAATAAGAATCAGAAATACGTTATTGATCTTAGGGTTGAAATTGTGTAAATATGATGAAATGCAAACTGGATAAACAGAGAGTGGAATTAAGATTGCACACAAAATATACTGATGATATTTTGAAATCCCAGATTATTTCAGAGTTGAACAAACCCAACCAGTAACAAGTGATGGTTTATCCAGCTCCACTGGAAGCTTTCTAAAATATCCCATAAACAAACCAAGCAAACCAAAAAAATGTCATTGTCTTAATTTATTTATTATATTTTAAATTGTACAAGTTAGGTCAATGAAAGAATGTCTGTACTGAGGCCCATCATACACAGTATAAATGTCATTGTATACATTTTATTCTTTGAGAACTTCAACATGTTAATGAATCAACTTCCACTTGTCGAGTGAAATCGAGAAACTGCCTGGTCCAGTCCACTGGGTGGCGGCAAAGCAGCTGTTCTGAAAATACATTCTTCATTCGCTTGGGATTTACCTCCTCTAAATAAACTCAATAAATATATATATTAAATAAGTTAAATACTAGTTTAAAAAGTACAACATGTAGACTTTTCCATGTTTAGCATATTGTCAGCTTAGTGTCGATCGGCGTCGTTCTTCTGTTTCTCACTTCGACCCCAGTCTGGATATGGCCTGAGGAGGAGGAACAATATATATATTTACTTTTAATGGCTACAGATATTAAACCACATTTGCAAAGAGTTGCAATAGAAACAAAGATGTTTTAGTACTTTACATATAATAATTATAATCATGATATCCTGGAATGCATTTTTTTTTTAAAACTTCCTCACCTTTTGAATTAGAGAGTTCAGCCTGTCGATGAATACCTCGACGCTCACTTTAGGTTGTAAGTCACAGCTGGGGCAGATAGTTGCCTGATGGGGGGAGAAGGAGGAGAAGTTAACTTTGCACGCCCTCGTCTGCAGCTTTCACACGAGCGAGCTCTCCGTGCTGATAGATAGTGAAACAAACCGGCGACATTTCCTCTTACCGTGTTGTTTGGTGGAGGACAGTGTTTCACACCGCTTATCTGAACGGGGGGGAAAAGAAATGTGTTGGTTATTTTTTAACAAATTCCAGTTTTAGATATTGTTTGTTTCAAGCCGTCCCGTCCCCGGCGGTCTACTCACAGTCAAGGGGTGCCTAAGGCTCCTGTTAAATTTTGTTTGTGTTTTGCTGGTGGCTTTGAAGTGGACCACCAGGTTTGAATGGAAGCACTGGAGGGCCGACCGGTAGCAGCAGTCCTGTGATGACACGAGGGGGGGGGGGGGGACACAGTGTGAACTTTGAGCACAACAAAATATCAATGTTCTGACTTTAAAACAGCTCTAACAGTAACTGTTTACTTACTGTAAACAGTTTTAAGATAAGTGCAAAAAAACTACATTTACTAGGGAATTTTTTGAACTGTGCTATTTCTGTGTCTTGAATTTAAAATATTTGATTTGATTTAAAAAAAATATATAAACAGATACACATATACTCATCTACTGAAAATGACATTGGGACAAATTAAGGTAAATGAGAGGACAGATCTTTCAAAAGCTGTATTTTAGGAACAATAACTTTTTTTCATGTCACAATTTTGCATATCATCAAAATATTTCCAAGAAAGCAGATTTTTCTCGTTTCATGTCATGACTTCACCATCTCAGTTGCCTTTCCACTCACATTCATGCTCAACATTTACACTTAAACCGAAACTTTAAACAAGTTTCCACTATTTAAAACTGAATTTTCCTAAAAAATGCTTTGGGATGTTTTTTTTTTCCGTCTGTTTCCCTCAAAGAAATTTCGGTTGATATTAATCATCTTTTTCCAAGTGAAGCGTTTGTTCGATCATTTCCACCGAATAACAAGTGAACGAGAGAAACATCCAGAGCAGCTGATTTGATTCCTAATTTATTTTTGTCGTTTTTTAATATAAATATATATATATTTTACAAGATAGTGGCTTCAGCCTCTCTCAAAAATCAGTGAGTCAGATGTCATGTTGCACTCAGTTATGTTTGTGAGGAAGTGTTGTGGTTTTTTTTTTTTTTCTTTCTGCTCGATTACTCATCACATTTCACCGAGAGTGCAACAGAAGCGCTGAGAAACTAATCCACGAGGCATTCTCTCGGGTTGACTCACTGGAGAAGGTGAGCCTGACAAGAAAGGCGGCTGATCGGAGTTTACGAGTAACGCCGCTGAAGTTACTTTCAGATGATCTTGCTGCTCTGTTGGTTTTAAATAAAGTATTTGGTTTCTATTTCATATAATTCTGCACGTTTTGTAAGGTCACTCAAACGACATATCCATGGGGTGAAAGAGGCAGTTTTAAGTTGCAGGTTTGTAAATATAGAAATTCTTGCATCAGCAACTCTTAGAAATATCTAAAAGCTGTTTCTCTTAATCCTTTTTTACGGAAAACCGATTTGATCAAATACAAAATGTGCCTGATTTAATAGTTTACTGGCCGTTCAGCTTTCTCTCTAAACTACATCAGACATGTTTAAAATGTGTAGGTTGTAAATGAAGGTTGAACCATCACAGAAACCTACAGGGTGATTGATTAAAATTTGAAGATATGGAAGATATATATATATATATATATATAAAAAATATATAATAATAAAAATCCACATCTGCTTTTTACCCTACTCATTTTCTGATTTCACACTTTCATTCATCTGATGAACTCCCACAGTAGCCGGCACATGACGATTCGTTCCGGCAGCAAGTGGGAGAGCAACAGCAATGAGTAAGCAAACCACAAATATTATTAGGATTGGCAGTGACCGTATTGTTGACTTTACTCTGCATCAGCTTACCTCGACATCGTGCGGTGGAGAGTGCAGCATCGTCCCTTTGTTCTGCTGCAAGACACAAACCAAGAACATGGAGTTTTAGTTTTAATTGTGTGTGTGGACGAGCAGAGAAGAAGTGATAAATGGATTTGGACTTACCAGCAGAGTCGTTCTCAGATTCTTCAGATGTTCCCGGACCTCTTCTAATTTATTCCGCTCCTTAGACCCTGCGAAGCCCAGAGAGCAGCAGCAGCACACTGCAACGAGGAACAGCACAGCCAGCTTCATGTTGTCAGAGGCAGATCACCAAAAGTCAGATTTACTGGAAGTGTGGACTGCTGTGTCGCTTACCTTTCTTATATGGATCCCTGAGGACGCAGGAAAACCACTAGTAGAGACTTGGAAACCTGCAGAAACCTGGGGTGTGAGTAATGAAGTTTTCTTTTCCACTGGCAGTCACCGCTACGTGATGCGAAAGTTTCGTCAAGCGGCGCGTGCGTGGGGCCTATAGATGTATGTGCGTGCACGCGTAAACTCAGAGCAGCCGACAGGAAGCTACAGGAAGACGGCACTTCCCATTTTCACTTTGAATCACGTAGCCGCAGCTGTACTGTGTCATAGGTATAGTGTCTGTAGGTGTGGTAGTGACAACCTGAACGCATGCATTGTTCTACACAAACGCACAAGAGCATGAGAGAAACGGCCTGAATGAGACGAGACAACATTTTGTTTCAACAAACAAACAGAAACTCTTTTTTTTTTTCTGGCTGATAAATACTGATCAGATGAGATGTGAGTAAAATAGTTCACATCCTCTCACTTCTGCTTTTAGTCAAACTTGGAATTTTCAAAAGGAAAAGTGAGACAACAGTTTTCTCGGGGGGGCAGTTTTTGTTTTTGTTTCACGGGGGAATATCACTTTATAACTCGGGGAGTGATGTGACAAAATACATTTACTTCATTGTGTGTTTTCAGTGTGTCTGTAGTTTGGGTGGGATAAAATATGAATACAGCAATAAATCGTTGTCCTGACTCATGGAGATGTGATTATTGGAATGATGTCACATTAGGACACTGATGTTTAGCATTGATTCATCTCAGTTTGTGTAAAAACTGTGAAACTACAAGTCAATTAATAGATTTGTATTCTTCATTTTGACAGATATCAAAATATATATCTGTGGAGGGGAGGGGGCTGGGAGAGCCCCCTCCCCTCCACAGAGGATCAGTCAGCGCAGGTGAGAGCTGTTAGCGGATTGGTCCTCTTGCTTAAAAGGCAGCGTGGGGGGGGGGGGGGGGGGGAGGACGGAACCTCAGAGACTCAGACACTGGAGAGAATCCAAGACTCTCTAAGTGACGCCCGGACTGAGCTGGAAAGCTAGTCTGCTTTATGTTTGATTTAAGATTGTGTGGTGGTGAATAAACCAGGTCTACTGCCCCCCGGGCGCCAGTGGGGCAGTAGACCTGGCCCCGGGGCTCTCGCACGCACAGCCATAGACTGAAGGGTTGCTTTTCAACATAATGTTATTCACCACCAGGGCCGGGTCTAGACAGGCATGTATGAGGGGGCAGCCACAAATCTTGAGGGGGCATTGTGCCTAACCCTAACCCTATTTAGTTTGAGGGGGCACAACATTTATTTGAGGGGGCCAGGCCCCCTCTTGCCCCTGCCTAGACCCGGCCCTGTTCACCACCACACATAAACTTAATCAAACATAAAGTAGACTAGCTTTCCAGCTCAGTCCGGGCGTCACTTAGAGAGTTGGAATCGGGATCAGGGCCTAGATCCTGGTGTAATTTGTCATCTCACGTCACATGGTGAGAAAAACGTGTTTTTCTAAATTTCCTTGATTTCTAAGTGAATAATTCAGGGCCCTTGTTGAGAGGCCACCATGAACCAGGTGTCATCTCTTCATTGTGTTGTCGGGTTTCAGAGCGTTTCATCATGTAAATGTTTGTGTCGAGACGGGAGTGAATCTTTTCTTCCTCGGCGAGAATCCCCTGCTTCAGTGTCACACACTTTGGAAATTCAAGAGGCATCACATGTTAGTCAGTGTGTCCACCGGGCTCAGGCGTTCTCCCCCGTCAGCGTCCGTGCACACGCTCTCTCCACGTATGATCTTTACATCCGTCTTCCACGACCAGAGAGGAGGAAGCGAGAGTGAGACTGAAAGAGAAAACCCCTCTGGTTTGCTCTCTCTCTCTCTCTCTCTCTCTCTCGCTCTCTCACTCACTCTCCCTCTCTCTATCTCTGAGAGCGTAAAGGAAAAGGTGGGTGGGGGCTCGGCTGGTCTGAGAGGTGTTTCACCCTCTGACTCTTCTCTTATCAGGACTCGTCTGTGATGCACGTACAGAGGGAACATGTTTCCTCAGGTATGATTTCAGAATTCAGAAGAATTTTCCTCCTCCTGGCTGCCGTCAAGGAACTTCTCCTGTGACCCACTGAGCTGCTTAATTAACACATCCTGGCAAATTCACTCATTGAACTTGAGTCATAAAACATATATATATATATATATTAATGTTTAATATAGGCCATGTTTGCTGAGTGTGTATTATGGGAGTGACAATAAATCGGATTCTGACATTTAAAACAACTCACCTGTTCACTAAGGATTTGGTCCAGAGCCCGACCCGTTTATTTGATGGTCGATAAAATCCTATGAGCCTTTAAATTATGTCTCCTAATATGAAAACTTTAATTTTACACAACAATGCAGAAAATGTGCATTCATATTTACATTTCGCATTAAAAATCTTGAATTAACAAGTTCTATTCGTTATTATTTGTGTTTTGTGTCACGTGTTCACCTCCACCGATCCAACCAAAATAAAATGTACATTTAAAAAGAGTGCCCTTGCTGTGAAGTTTGTCCATCAGACATTAGTTTGTGTGTGGGAGCGAGTTGAGAGAACAATGAGTCACATGAGTCTTTTTGTCGTTAAAGTTTCATACGTGATGTAAAGATTCAGAACCGGAGCGTTTAACACAAAGTGTGTTTACTGCATCTCAACATGGTTCACTTCCTACCCTCACTTGCACTACGGTAGGATTTACTACACCGGGTTCTTCAAGTGTCTCTGGGCTGCAAGGGTTTAAAGTCAACATGCAACACACACACACACACACTCACACACACACATACACACACACATACACATACGCACATTAATGCAGTATATTGTTTGCTTTAAAAAATCGGTTTAATCGGCGTAATTCAATGTGAGATCCACAGCAACAAGGATAAATGAAGGTTATGGAAAAAAAAGTGCACGATATTACTGTAAGTGTACAGGAAGAGGAGAACGAGTGTGTGGGTGGGGGATCGCCTGATTGGGTCGGCAACAGGGATGACACAGCTCGTTTGTTATTAACGATTAATCTTTGTACATTTATAATCTGAAGCAGTTGTGTTGAAAGCAAAGACAAATAGTTTCATCCAGCGTATTATTATTTATTTATTATTATTATTATTACTGAGTAAATTATCAATCATAACCATCGGTGAACAGGATGCACGTCATGCAGCTACAGTTTCCAAATCTGGTTGGTTATGTATGATTCCAACGGACGTGACTGTCAACAGGCAATTTTCCTGTTATATTAATAACTTTGTTTTTCTGGATTTTATCATCTGAATCTATTCCAGATGATACAAAAAACCGGATGGATGTTGTTATTCAGTGACTCATCAACCAGATAATTACGGTTGATTAAGTGTTAAGTTTATCAGGTTTACTGCGTTGAATTGGTTCTTAATCTTAATCATGTGTCAAATATATTTCTAGTTTTGTGTTAGAAATTTCAATTGTTGTACAAAGAAAACAATTATTTTTTGAAATTATTAATTTTTCATTTTTAAGTGATTTAGTTCTCTTTTTTTTTTAATGATCCTCAGGCTAATTACGAAATGCTCAGATAAACATTTAGCTTGAGGTAAACTGAAACTGTCATTTGTCTCTTTTTGACCGAATAAAATTCTAAAATATTCTATAAACGCCAAGTGTGTGTTTATTTAGCACTGTTCTAGTCCTATTGACACTTTAAACTCACATTCACCTGTTCACACAAATTCATACAGCGTCAATATAAACTGTGCTGTTTTTCTTATCACACACACCAGCACGTATGTCAGGGGTTCAGAATCTTGCTCAAGGACACTTCAGCATTGCAGCCTGGTGGAGCTGGGGATCGAACCACCAACCCTCTGGTTAGTGGACGACCCGCTCTACCTCCTCCTCAAAGACAGCCACCTACAAATTGAAATAAGTGGAAATGACAGCTCCATCCAAAATTGAAGCCAAAGCCTTGCTGGTGCTACCTGGTATGTGGCTGCAGTACAGGTAACAAATCCTGCCTCCTCCATGTTAACGGATGGGATTTGGGCCAAACTAAAACTCGAAGTATATGTCAGATTGGAATAAAGAGAAATAACTGTTCCGTGGTCGTTGTGCAGAACGTGTCTGACCAAAGAAACAGACTCAAATTAATCTTCAGAATCCCATTCTTCAAAGAATACAATTCGATTTAATATAATATATATAATTAATACTAGAATACTAATGACTTCAGAAGAGAAATTCACAAATACTGGCTGTATCACACTGATTTGAAAAAATAATTTAAACAGCTTTAAGAAACACAGTACCAATTAAATAAAATGTACATTTAGAAAAATATATGTCCAAGCCCCCTGTGAAAGGTATAATATATATATATATATATTTGAGATCAAAGTCAGACATACCACTGATGCTGTCAGTCTCCCTCTTGCTTCTTCTTCAGGGCTCTATGATGGTTATTAGATTACCTTCATGTCTCCTAACCCACAGGGGGCTTGTGATTATTGGCTGCTGTATAACAGTGACACACATCCTTGACATTTAAACGGTAATTAACACATGTTTCATGTTTTACCGGCAACGACCCAACTTACAGCCCCGAGTTGTTTTGGAACTTTATCATTTTATGGGAAAAGCAAAGCGAGCGGCGGAGCAGTGGGAGTTATGAGCAGACGTGTTTGTGTGATGTGAAAATGCTTTTCAACCACAGCAGCAGGGGAATAACAGCTGAGGGGCTACGGCGGCATTAAAAGACACGAAACTACCATTTCAAAGAAGGCATCAAACTCCTAATAGGAAAGTTTTGTTCTAATTTAGATCATCTGCCGTTTGAGCAACGCCCACCCTCCCTTAGAATGACTGCTCCGTGCGAATACAGCACAAAGTGATGAGTTCAGTTAATATCTTTGTTTTCTTTTGTGAAGGTTTGAATAAAGTTGTGAATTTAGCAACATCGCGTCAAACACAATCTGGTTTTGCGGGAATGGTCTCGGCTGAGGTGGTTTAAAACATTTTTTAATTTTTTTATTGTGATCGTAGAAAATACAACAAAATTAAAGAGACACACATTTGTCTCCTTAGCAGAGCAGCGTCATGATTTGATGGTTCAGTGCCTGTGAATGTGGAGAATGTTTCCTCCCTCATTCCCACTCCTCAGCCTGAACGTCTTCTTCTTAACTCTGACGGGTGGGTTCGATCTCCTGTGAGAAGAACTGAGTGAGAGCTTCAACTGTGAGAATCAGCTCCAACAAGTTGAAGAGTGAAGCTGAACTGTAGATCAGTTAAAAAGACTTAGAAGTTTAATAAAAAACTGAGTTTATCTCCAATATTCAGCAAGAAAACCTTTAAAATATGAAGAATTCTAAACAGATTTTGGTGAATTTGTTACCGCAGCAGCTCTTCAGGTTGAGGAAGCAGAGGATCATGGGTAACATCCAGCATTCAGTTGTGTGTTTCAGTGATCTACACAGTCTGAGCTCCACTCAACACATTGATAGACTTTGTGTTTGTCTCTACATGAAAACAACTGAATATTTCGGACCGTAGCTCTGTCCCGTTGAGGTCTCATTGAAATGTCCCTGTCCCAGCCATTAACATAGAGGAGGCAGGATTTAATACCCTTACTGCAGACAGCCAGCAGGGGGATATCAAGATGCTTTGGCTTCACTGTAGGGGAGCCGTCATGTCGTCCATCTTTATTAAGTCTGGACAAATACAACATAGAGCTACCTCACCTCAAAAAACGAAACATTCTCCCAAACTATCTCATATTTCATCACGGTGCTATTTTCTATTTGGCCTGTGTCCACTCAGAGCGAGCTGCAGCCCCATGTTTCAGCTCTCACCTGCTGTGTGTGGTGTCCTTTGAACTCTGAGTTAGGCGGCGGAATTTGACTCATAGCAAATGACACGAGGTGAACTTTTGAAATACTGGCCTTTTGATTTGGCTCATCTATATCACCTCCAGGTTTCAGCCAAAGAACTCGAAGAAATGTGAGAAATCCAGAGAAGGGGGGGGGGGGGGGGGGGGGGTTCTGCCTCTTTAATTTTCTACAAAGTGAAAGTAATTTGTCTTAAAACAGAAGTTAATCCTGACTTTGAACTGGTCTTGTTAATTTTGTGATTAAATTGTTATTTTGTAAATCCACAGTACTGCGCATGTGCCTATATTTATCTTTTTGTGCCATCGAGCATTGTGTACGTGGACCGTTTTTCATCTTGGGACAAAACACTTCACATTTTCCGTCTGATGTTCCTTTTCTGTCGAGACAGATATATAGAACTTTCAGAATCAGTGGTGAGCATCCTCAAAATAATAAACAGCCGTCTGACGGCTCGGAAAATCACGTCACTACAATATCCTGTTTTTTTTTAAAGGATGTTTTGGCCTGAGCCAGATTTCCGCTGTTTTTTTACAATTAATCAACAGGAGCATCTTTTACTATCAGATGATCAGAACATGTAGATAAATGCGTGTTGTCCTTAATCTTCACCAGACGGTGACTCGGTTCAGAAACCGTGAAGTGAAAGTGACTTTTGCAGACACTCACTTCGGGTTCACACTCTATTCTGGTTAGTCGACATCTACCTAGTCATACGACTTTCACTGTTCATCGGTACATTGTTGCCGGGTTGTGCTTTGCAGGCTGCACGGAGAATCACACACCAACTTTTCTGCCTCTGCAGCGAAAGGGTTTCAATAAAGAGACGGAGTCAGAAACTGAGAGTAACGGGAACGTCGCTTTAGACCCATGGAAACATTAAACCTTTCTAATGTGATACTGCGTCTTTACAGGCGCTTTAAATTCCACACCGACCCGAGGGGTTAAAGGTTCAAATACAAGAGGAGACAAATCCACTGTGACGAAATATATTTATTTGTCTTGCATTGTAGAAAGTCATGTGCAAAGATACAATATGTTAAAAAAGATTTACTTACAAAACAAGTCTCAAAAAATGCTACTGTTTAAACTGCTCAGATAAATATGAGAGTTATAAAAAAAGGGTCAGAGGAACAAAAGAGCTCAGTACAGATTGGTCTTCTTCATGACCCTCAAGAACTCCTGCTCGTTGACCTCCCCGTCCCCGTCCCGGTCCGCCTCGTCAATCATCTCCTACGAGGAGGAGAAACACGGGGCCATTAGAAACACAACGCTCCACTACAGACACACTTCAGCATGAAAGTCTCACTCGTCCGACAACATGAGTCATACAGGTCGTCTCAGGCTCCTCACAAATAACACAATTAATATCACGTGTGAATATTACAAAGTCGGGGGAAGTAGTTAACCAAAGAACACAAGTGTTACAGTTTTATTCGTAGTAGTAAAACTTACTTCCGGAGGCTTGTACTTTCTTGATTCTTGTTTACCTGGGTCTGTACCCTCGGGGTTGAACTTATTGTAAGTCGCTTTGGATAAAAGCGTCAGCTAAATGAAATGTAATGTAATGTAATAATGTTTTCTGCTGGAATCAGAGGAGACATGATATTTTTTCAGTGTTTTTTATCTTCGAGAGTGTTATATAGTTTCAGTGTGTGGGATTTTGTGGGATCTTGAGGCAGAAATAATCACGTTGTGATCAATGTTTAACCATCTGAGATTAAAAGCGTGTTTTCATTACCTCAGAATGAAACATTAACATCCACATGGAGGCTTACACTCTCCCATGGTTCGCCCAGAGTGGACCCACTAACACAAGCTCTCGAGGGAGTGTTTCACAGTTTAATGTCCCCTGAAGGTCGTCTCACTCCCAAGAGGAAGGTGGTGAAGTTATATTCTGTTGGTTGTAATGTGCAGCGTCACCACCAGATGTCAACAAATCCATCCCACTAAACCTTTAACTATTATAACAGATCTAATGTAAGAATAGAACATCAGGGTTCTGCATCGTGGGATTTACAAGCCAATGATTTGCACTTGAATGAAAGAATCAATCCCCGAAAAAACTATTGGTGGAAGTTAAAAACTTGAAATATAGAAAAGGGGACAGACGCCAGCCACAGTACCTGTAACTCCTCGTCTGTGAGATTCTCTCCCAGCTCTTTAGCAACTCTCTTGAGGTTTTTGAATGAGATTTTCCCCGTGCAGTCATCATCGAACAGTCGGAAAGCTTTCATTATTTCCTCTTTGGAGTCCTTTTCACTCTGTTAACGACCAAACAACTTGTGTCACACACAGCGATTTGACCCGGTTAGGAGAAGCAGAATTATCATGGGCCCTCTGAGATGTTTCCAGGTTCTCTCGTGGAGCGGCAGCGTCACACTCACCATTTTCAGGGTCATCATACTGAGAAAGTCTGTGAAGTCGATGGTCCCGGATCCTTCTTTATCGATGTCCGCGATCATCTTCTTGATATCGTCTTTCTTTGGCTCAAACCCGAGAGCCCTCATGGCGACCTGTGGCGGGAAGGAACAACACACGTGACGCTGCTGTGACACCGTTTGCACGTTTGTCCACGTCAACACAACGTCTGATGCACGGTGAGGCTAATTTATTTCCATAGCACCACAAGGCAATGCAAGGTTTTTCCGAGGCACAGAAATATATGATATTAAAATAGACTAATCCCACAAAAATAGCATCAAATCATTGGATTAAAACAGATTATGCCAGTAAAATGCATTTAAAAGACAGGAAATGTGTTAAAAACTATGAGAAAGCTGCAGTAAACCACAATGTTTTCAGCTCTGATTTAAAAGAACCCACAGTTTACTCACACCTCAGTTACCCAGGTGGGGAGCAGAGAAACTAAACACTGGATAATGAAAGTTCACTCATTATCCACTCACCACTATGCCGATGGACGGAGAAGTGAAAGTGTTTGAGTCCACAAAACTCCTCTGGGGTTTCAGGGGTAAACTTAGCTGCAGCCAGATCTCTTCATTCTTTATTTACACAGGGTTCATACACATTTTGACCAATGGATTTCCACGACTTTTCCATGACTTTTCAATAACTTTAAACCAAATTTCCATGACCGAACATTTTGTGAAATCTCGGTGTATACGCGAAAAAGTGACAAAATGTAGTATTTAGACTAACAGTGAGAATTCCAAGGCATACAGTATACCTTAAATGACACAAACCCAAGTACGCCTGCTTATATTTTGAGCATATTTCTTTAAAAGCATATGAATTATTTAAAACTCAGCGTAAATGAACGACATGAAAATATGAATATAACAAATTTCCATGACTTTTCCAAAACTTTGGGGGTTTAATTTTTTTGCATGACTTTTCCAGGCCTGGAAAAACACATTTAAAAATCCCATGACTTTTCCAGGTTTTTCATGACCGTAGGAATCCTGTTTACACCATGTTTTAGTCTAAATGTCCTCTGACACCCTCCTTGTTACCGCTGCAGTACACTTGCAAGAGGAAATCAGCAAGAACTTTGACATCAGGGCTAAAAATCAATCAAATCAATCAAATTTTATTTGTATAGCCCATATTTACAAATCACAATTTGTCTCATAGGGCTTTAACATGGTGAGACATCCTCTGTCCTTAACCCTCAGCAAGAGTCAGGAAAAACTACTAAAAAACTAAAAAACAGGGTAAAAATACGTAGAAACCTCAGAGACCCCCTCTAAACTTGGTGTAAATGACCCAGTTATGAGTCGAATGTGAATGTCGGGGCTTACAGACGCTTGGATGACATCACAGGAGCAGGATGGAGCCATGTTATGGTTATTTTCTGTTGTTTTTCTAGGTTGGAAGAAGTGGTCACCAGTTACTCACCAGTTGTATTGGATTTGGCAGCAACTGTTGTTTACTCTGAAAGTTCACAAGTGTTTTGTGGACTCAAGCACTTCACCCCCCCCCCCCCCCCTCCATCTTTATAGTGGTGAGGAGTGAATTTCAATCTCTGGGGGGGGGGGGCACCATCCCTTTTGAGAGCCTTTTGAAGACACCGTGACAGGGATCTGACCACACACTGTACACACACAGGAAGGGGATCTGACCTTTAGCTCCTTGACGTCTATGGTCCCAGTCCCATCGGTGTCGAACAGGTCGAACGCCTCCTTGATCTCCAGCCGCTGCTCGTCGGTCAGATCCACTTTGGGACCCGCCTTCTTCCTCGGGTTCGCCGCCGGAGCCGCTTTCCTGTAGCCCGACGCCTGCAACAGACAACAGGTCAGCTCTGCAGCCGCCATGCTAGCTAGCTAGCGTTAGCTCCCACGCTGCTGCCGAACAACCACAACAAACAGCCTCCGAGCAGGAAATAAAGCCCGAACGTAGAACATTACACGTTGATTCAGGCTCAAACATGTACGCACAAGTTGTACCATTTAAATGAGGGGATTCAAACCAGGAACCGTCTGCGCTGCGTTCGATGCCCGGACGTCAACAAACCAGCAGGAGCTCGGCTCGTGGCAACGGTAGTTAGGAGGCGGCAGCTCGGAGAGACACTTCCGGTTTCAAAGAAGCTGCCTTTGATACCACGCTGATGAAATTCATCTGCCTTTGATGTCACGCTGGTTTGAGGCAGCTGCCACCGGAAGTGCCCTCTACGGGAGCTGCCGCTGCCACGATTTGATCTGTAAGCAGCGGGATCGACTCCTGTCTGTCACGTGACACAGCAGGTGGCCAATAGAATCCGCGACAGCGCCGTGACGCCCCGCGGATGAGCCAATGGCAATGCAGAATGGGCGGGTTTTAAAACAGAGTCAGCCAATGGTAGAGATCGCGTCCTTGTCTCCCAGCAACCGGGACACTCCACGCATGCGCAGTGCTTGGTGTCTGGAGCCGGATCAGCTGGGAGCGGAAAACAGAAATTTATTATTGTAATAAAACAAGGTAATATTCTGTTCTTTATGGATATGTTGTGAGGTTTATACCGCAGGTGACATGCGTACGTGTGACGTCACCTCAGCATTTTTTATCCACAGCCCTGAATCTAGATGTAAAGTCACTGTGTCTCCTGAAGTTAGCTTAACCTGCTAAAGTCTGCTCAGCTGTTAGTTAATATTGTATGTTCTTCCTGTTTACGGATAAACTCAACTTGATGAATGAAATGAGAATATGTTTGTTTTTTCTCTGTAAAAGATGAAACATGTGAACTTTTCTCCTCCTTCCACAGTCCGGACCCCTGCAGTGATGCTGAGGAGCACAGAGATAAACCCTCGACAGCCTGTTGGGCTGCAGGAGCTCGCAGCCTTGGCAGCGGTGGCCCATTCGTCTCTGGGCCCCGATAAAAGGTACAAATTTATCCAAGATGACACGAGCGGGGAGTCGGCTCTTGTGTGCTCGTGTTTTCGCATCTTTGAGAACCTGGAGCTGAGCAGCGCCGTGGCCCAGCTGGTTCACGAGACTGTTCAGGCCCAGCAGAAGGTCTACAACACGGGGTCAGGATGCCTGCTGTTCCTGGCAGGCGCGTGGAGCCGGGCCGCTCTGGAGTGCGTTCACAGAGGAATCTCAGTGTCGCGCATCATCTCGGGGATGTCGGACGGGTTCGATATATGTGTAGATGTCCTCAGGAAATGTAGCATCTCAACTGATGGTCTCGGTGCAGTGAAACCGGACAGTTGCACGACAACAAGTCATGGATTAGGACTTCAGGTGTCAAAGGAACCCATCACGGAGGATTCACGGGCGTCGCTCCACCTGCGAGGGACAACGAGTGTTGGTCACAAGACTCTGAACCCCAGTGGACACAGGAAGATAAAGCTCAGCAGACATTTCTGTCAGCCTGATTCTAAAAATGTCTCAACAGCACCACAACCTCACCAGGTCTTTAACATTGCACACATTGCTGAGGGATTGAGTCACGGTTGTGTCCGAGCAATGAATTTAGTCGTGGAAGCCGTGAAGCTGCATCAGGATGTCAGCTGCTCCACATTTGACGTCACCAAAGTGGTGACATGTGTCGTCCCTGGTTTACCAGAGGAGCGTGCGTGTGTTCTACCAGGATGCATCGTCCTTCTGTCTGATGAACAGGCCTCAGTGGCCCATCATTTAAAAGATCAGCCCTTGAAGGTCGCTCTCATCAATGGAGATTTGTCACACACCTTCCGCCATCTTGGCTTCAGCAGACCAGCGGGGGTGCAGCACGTGATTGAGCAGTTGGCGTTGGGTTCAGACGAAGAGGAAGTATGGATGGTGAAGGTTGTGGCACTTCTGCTCAATCTGGAAGTGAACCTGATACTCGTGAGTGGGCTCGCGAGTGAGAAAGTGATTCAACACTGTTGCAGACGTCGTGTGCTTGTTGTTGACAAAGTGAAGGCTTCCATTTTGAAGGCGTTCGCCGATGCCACAGCAGGTGTTCCGGTGACCTACGCCACTCAGCTGACGAAGCACTGCGTGGGCACCGGGGTGAAGGTGGAGATACGGAGGGACCTCGGCGGCGGCTCTGAGAGGAAGTCCTCGACAGCTGTGAATATTTCCACCGGTGGGAACAGCGGCTTGTTCACAGTGATCCTCACAAGCTGCGTACGTGGCAAGCTGCAGGCCCTGGAGGATCAGTTCTGGGCCTGTGCTTATCGGTTACACCACGCGCTGAAAGACAGAGCCGTCCTCCCGGGTGCCGGAGCCACAGAAATGCTTTGTGTTCATCACCTTCGACAGCGAGCGGTGACCGCTTACTCCACGCAGGAATCCACAGCAGGAGGAGCAGCCGACCTCGACAGGGGGGTAGTGTTGCACCTCATGGCAGATGGTTTAATTGATTACATATCCACAGTAATGGTTAACACGGGCCGGGTTTCAAAAGTCCGAGCCAGGACTGTTGTGAGCCAACAGCTGCAGGAACACGACGGACACGTGGACATCGCTGCTAAGTTATCTCAACTTGTGTTAGAGGGTGAAAACGAGGACAGCGATTTGAAATCCAACGGAATGGACGTGTATGATAATGTGAGCGTGAAGCAGGAAGCGTGGAGGAAAGCGTTAGATCTGCTTTTTCTGGTCCTACAGACGGATGCAGAGGTCATCACTGGTGTGGACCAAGCGACTGGTGCACAGGAGAATCTGATGATGTTGTAATCTTCAAGACACAAACTTTTTTTTTATTTTTATCTTTTTAACCTGCAATAAATGTCAAATTAGATTTTTCATATGACTGGTACGTAGAAAAAAATAGTTTTTTGTCAGGACTATATTAAAAAATAAAAATGTTACTCTAACTCAGGTATTTTTTTCTACCACATGGGGGTGATGTTGTCGTCTTTCTGACTCTTTCATAAAAGCACATTTCAAACACATTCCTGGGTAAAACTAGGAGGCAAGACAATGATCCAAGAAAGGAGCAAATTAGAGTGTAAAGTGAATTCTATTATATTTTTTACATTTATTTTAAAGTTTTTAAGTCATATTTATCTGATTGACCCTTTAACCTTGAAACCCTAGACACTGGAAAGCCATGACAAATGATTTCAGTGTCATAACCTCCTACATAAAATCATATTTCTTTATTTATCATGGAAACAACCCTAGAATTCAGTCTATTTTTAATTTCTAACTAGCCCTGACTCACCTGAGTCTACCACATGTTCTCGTAAACACCTCTTCACGCTCACTTCAGTGTGGGAGAACAAATACTACAGGTCCAAAACCACAATTACATTTCCGTCTCCTGGAGCATGGGAGGAAATTAGTCGTGCCAGGTTGTCTTTTAGTCTCGGTCCACTTCCTTAACGATATTTGCCTACGTTTCCTTATGTGTCCACAGCTTGGTTTGCACAGCTCCTTGCTAAACACCGACTCTACCTCCATGCCAACCGTGGTGGTTTAATGACCCCAGTGGGAATAATCTACTGGGAAGGAACACCTCCAGACAGAGTGGATGTTTTTTGTTAAATTCTTTGTGGTTCGGGAAGTTATTCTAGTTGTTTGAATTCTGAATACTTGCCCTCCTACATCATCATTCAAAGGTCACACGGGATCAAACAGTTGTTTTAATGGAATGAATGCTTATTTTTCAATACTTAGAAACAACTAAAGCTAAAGCTACCGTCTTTTACCTGGAAACAAATACAAAAAAACAACCGTCATGATTCTCATAAACCACGTTGTCTCTCTCTCTTATCTTCAATCCTTTTCCTGTTGGGTGTGTGTGTGCTGCATGTCAGAGATGTTGGTGACAGCGATGTGAAATCTTCCATTTACTCTTTGATCAGCTTCTGGCTGTCTTGAGTTAAATAACAGCGTCACAGTGGCGTCACGGTAGAGCCAGAGCAGCCTCGAACCCAACTGTGTTTATGCCATGAGAGGGAGGTGGGAGTTTAACATAGCAAACACAAAATTAAGAAGGAAATTAGAAGTCACAGTGACACATCTGGGAATCCATGTTTTACTGTCTGCCCCAAACATCAGTGGAAACCCTTGACTTCACAAACATATAGAAGACGTTTCATAATCCAGGAGAAAGAGAACAGTTGTGCGTTTACCACCATCAAGGCCCAACAGGCAACTTGCATTCAGTCAATCTGCACAACATCACACACACTCATGGATATCAGTTCCCTGAATATGCCTGATATAGAAATCCTATATCATAAATCGGTGAAGTAGCTTCTGTTTGATCCTGCTGATAAACAAGCAAATCGTCATTCATTACACTTGAGATCCATAAATTGTGATGTTTAATTTGTTTAACAAAATATTTCTTATCATAGTTTTCAATGAAAGCCTAAGTTGATTTGTAATTTTCAAAACTATAGTTGTAAAATAAGGTTTCACTGCACAGAATGGCTGCAGAGCTCTTCTGTCGGGTATATAAAGGAAACGCCAGCAGTGTGGAAACAGGTGCCAGAGCAGAAGAGGCCACAGGAGTTTATCTTTAGAAAGAAACCACTGAGAAACCATAAATCGTCTGTAATCTTCCTCAGACTCTGGCACCGTGCATTTTGCTAGTTATGCATTTGAAAAATCAAAGTATACGATAACTCCTGGGCTCATGATGGCTGCCACTCAGAGTCAGATATTGTTAAACCCCCCATTTAGCCAGGGTGTGACATTTGGATTACTGAAATACACGTGCTTCTCATAAGATACAGATCCATGTCATTGAATGACTCACAAAACTCACAAAATGACAAATAATCATAATTTCCTTCAGAATCGTCATTTATCGGTGTGATCAGGCCTCTACCAGATCATTTACTGGATAACAAGGGACAATAAAGACAAACATGTCCACACAACTGATTATAACATTCATGCCTGTGTGGAATGTGACGAGTCAATGTCAGAACAACTCCTAATTAAAAAGGCCTTGAATAACACAGTGGCTGCTTTGTCTCTTCAGACATTGATCTCTGGAAAAAGAGGAAATGCCACTAAATCATTTTGTTTTACGAGAATAGATTGAACAATCTCGTCCAACCCCGACAAAAGGAAACTCTGGAAAATGTCCTTATCTCATTTTTGGGACATTTTCTCCGTTCAGTGCAATAAACTCTGCAAATGAGTCCCAGCTCTGATTTGTTTATTGAGACAGTTTGTGGAAATTCCTCTCAACCCCCCTCCTGTTGGTGACTCCTTCCTCAGAACCATTCCAGTCTCAGCCCCAGTCTCTCCAGTGGCGGTGGTTGGATGTCAAACGTTTCACGAACTGTTCATCAACCGAACAGCACGACTTTCAGATGTGGTGACATTTACCCAGGAGTTCAGAGCAGAGCTTAATATCACAAACGCACACGACACTTGGTCCTGAAATCCCAAAGAAGAGAAGAAGAACCTGCAGGAGTGATTGTCATCAGCGATCCTCCACTCGGCTGCTTCTGAAATTGAGAGTCACTCATTCATGAAGTCCACACTTTGTGGATCCTTTCCCTATAAATAGCACAGAGTGAATCATTGGCTTTCTCTTTTGGTCCCTGGATGAATGAAAACACTGGTTCTCTTCACATGGCTGCTGCTGCTCTTGGCTCACTGAAGGGTGACACCAGGTCCTAGGCCCACCCTCCTTCATGCCCTCCTCTCCCTCCTCTCTCTTCATCCTCTTGGGTTGGTGGGTTAAATCCGTGAGCTCCTAGTGGGCGTGAGCATGCGAGTGTGTGTGTGTCTGTGTGTGTTGGGCGCATGCGGACTGAGGCCCGAAGGGGAAAGCCTTCCACGCAGATCTAAGCCAGCTGCCCTGCTTTTAATACTTCATTTGCAAGAAGAGTAGCAAACAGGGGGAAGCCGCATGCATCCCCTCCACCAGTGTGCTCCCAGTACACTGGCTGGCAGCTGCCTTTCCTACAACCAGCAGACGAGCAGCTACAAACAGTAGATTTGGACCTTTCAGACTTTGGAGGCTCTTCCAGGAGACCCTCGGCTTCACATTCCCAGGACTCAAAGGGCATTTGCTGCCCTGAGTGTGGGGGTGTTCGAGCCATCTGACCTGTGGGGTTAAGTAGAATCAGTAGGAGTGAGACTCTGCGGAGGAGGGGAGGAGGGCACGGGCAGCGGTCGGTGGGAGGTGGGAGGCCTCGGCGGGGCTCCTGCACTGCTCAAGAAGGAGAGTAGGCAGTCGCCGGGAAGCGGGGGAACAGAGGAGGAGATGGCCACGGGAGAAATCACTACCCTTCCCTCCACACCTGATGACGGCAGCAGCGGCGGCTTCCCCGCCGGGAGCTACAAGGACCCCAAGAGGCTGTACTGTAAAAACGGGGGGTTCTTCTTAAGGATCAGGTCTGACGGGGGAGTGGATGGAATCCGGGAGAAGAGCGACCCCCACAGTAAGTAGTTCCAGTCCCCCTCCTTCTCGCTCTGCACCGAACACAATGCTCCTTTATGTTCTCTTTTCCTCTTTCAATAAGCAACAGGGAAGTGAACGTGAAGCAATCACGGAGGGAAGATGTGAACTTTTCCAGCGTAGTTGGGTTAATTCTCCACATGAGTGTTTAGGCCTGCGTCTGGAAAGAATAATAAGTCGAAGAGGAGTTTGCATAATCGATGGGATCTTTGATGGAATATGTCTGTGATGTTTTTAGTGAACGTAGATCACTGCTCTGAGTCACACTGTGAGGTTTACGTCACACCAGACAGCACAACAGTTATTTCCAGGTCACAGTCAATGAACTAATACAAATAAACCCTCCCTCTTATCTCTACCCACAGTCAATCTATATATATATTTGTTAAATTGACAATTTCTTAGCTTCTTGTAATGTTTTTCTACAAGTTTGCCACAAGTCAGTGGAATCATTTGTGTGTGTGTTTGTCCCCGGGCGGCCGTGACCCCTCCGTATCACCGATTTACTTTTAAGTGTGTCTCCTGTGTTGCATCAGTAAGTGGGAGGGGAGGAGCGGGAACATGGAAGTTGTGTTGTTTCCTCGGAAAACACATGTTCGCACAGTGTGTGTTGCCCAAAGATTAGCGTGTGTGACATTTCAAGCAGGTGCGGCCCAACGGAGAGATGCCTCATGAGGAACCACTTAACGGACACAGGAGCTATTTTTAGAGTTATCAAGTAAACTTTAAATCATGTTCAGATTTCCTGAGAGATGAAGCCAGTGGTAGTTTGTCTGCTTCCTGTTGTTGTTGGGTTCAGGAAGGAGTCGCAATGAGTCATCACACAGGAATCAGTTTGAATCATTAACCTTTCACCCAAATGCTTCTTAACAGGTAACAAGTCTTCGTTAACATTTCTTGACCTTTGTGCTTACATTATCCAAAGTGCAATTCACAATTTTATTCAGTCGCCCTTTTCCTTTCCTTTCTCTGAAACTGATGCACCCCCCCCCCCCCCTTAAAGCACCCAAACACTAATGGTGACAAAAACAACCACAACGTCACCGGATGTCTTGTTTCGAGTGTGAGACCTCTAGTGGCTGAAGTTACATATTATACATGTAAAGTTGACGTGACCTGATCTTTGCCGATGATTCTTAAAGCGTGATCAAATTTTCCAGTGAGAGTTGTTAATAAATCCAGACGTTTATGTAGATTAAACGCTTCTCAATCATATTTAGTTTATTTCCTTTGCCTGAAGACGATATTCCTCATCGACATTTCCACACGTCGTTGGCCTCACACCAGCAACATGTAGAGAAACGTGTTTTCTCATCTCACTGCACGAACACTCGTCATACATTTCTCTTCTTCGGGGGTGAAAACGCTTCTTTGATCACTGATACGATTCCTCCACACAGCGGATGTAACTGCTGACAGATGCATGTTTATCCAAAGTCTCAATATGGATTCATTCTGGACAGATTTCCAAATTTTTACGTTGGTCTCCTCGTTGGTGGTTTTTGCTTCAAGCTAAGAATGTCGTCCCTACAAAAGTGAATAATTAAATAAATAAATATAGAGATTTCCCCCCTGTCCGTTGGATTGTTTGTGTTATGTTTAAACGACAATGAGGATCTCACTTTGTTGGTGGTAGAATAATGATTTCAAACTGAAAAGACACATTTTCTTTCTCTGCACATAACCGACCAAATTTAGAAAATGCAATAACAGCCCAATTGGAAACAAACCGATGTGAGACGCTCGTCTACAAACCAATCGGTGTCGAGTATAAGTAGACGCAGGTGACGACGACAGGATCTATGAATTCTTTAGTCCCTAAATTACAATGTGAAACAAAACCACCCAGATCAAATGGAAACAATGAAAACATCACGTGAAAGCTTGGTTCAAATTTCAGATGGGAAAATGCCCTTTTACTATAAATCTCCAAACTTCTAATGTTTTTTGTCTCATTTCATTAAACCTCTGTATTTTCTGTCCTCAGTAAAACTGAAGCTCCAGGCGACCTCAGTGGGGGAGGTCCTCATCAAAGGAGTCTGTGCTAACCGCTACCTGGCGATGAACCGAGACGGACGCCTGTTCGGAGCGGTGAGTGAGACAACACGATTATCCTCTTCCCATGGTTAGAAGCCTCTGTTCTGTTAAAGGGCACCAAGACTTTCTCCAGTTTAATCTCAAATCAAATATTTACCAGTCACCTGGCGAGAAATTCTCCATCACGGGGGAAACAATGAGGTTGATGCTCATTTGTGAACAAACTTGTCCGGATGTCAGATGGTACCAAAGGGAAAATGTAGAAGATAGATTTGATTCAGAAAGAGAATATTAAGTATCTAAAGCATCTCTACCAAAATCTGTTTTATAATTTCTCTTTCTCTCCATCCTTGAGGCATTGAAATCAGAATACTCACATCATTTAACCTTTAACCTTGATTTTGTACCACTTGGCCAAACGACCCACACATATGATCGTGAGGTGGGGATAAAGAGAGTTGTGACAGACAACATCTGACGGACCAGATGTGTGTACAATGAGTTTTGATAGATTCATACTTCCATGGACCATGTTGTGTTTTACTGGTCTCAAGTATATTTCTTTCTGTCGTACAGCAGGAAGAGGATTTTAATCACATTGACAAAGTGTCTTTATATATTTGCAGCAGATATGAGAATAGGACAAATTCAGAGCTGAGACACACGGTCACCAGATACATTAGATGCACGCAGTTAAAGTACTTTTTTTACAAAGCATACTTTACTAATTAAAGTAACTGAGAGGTTCTTCCTGACTGCTCATGAGAAACCGTCGACACCAGCTCAGCACCCCCGCTGCTGGCCTCGTGCCACAGTGTGAAGTGTCTGGTGACTGATGTGGTTCCGTGGTTGTGAAGAAGCATTTCCTCTGAATGAGAAGCGACCAGGTGGCGCCCCCTCTGTGTCGGCTCCTACCGGTAGAAAGCTGCTCTCACCATTTTAATATCAATAGATAGATGTTAAGTGATATGAACATTCATATTTGTTGTCAAAAATACCTAGTTTTGCACCTTCAGTGGATATATGTCATTATCTTGGTCCCGCACATGAACTACCATCCGCTTTGTTTTGGAGCCTCTTGATATATTACAACCGCCCTGTGTGGTAGAGGGGTGTGTGTGTGTGTGTGTGTGTGTGGGGGGGGGGGGGTATAATCTATAGGGTTGAATGGGGTCAAGGTCAGGACCTACGCTATTGATTATTCTTAAACCCATCAAAGATCAAGATCAAGGTCAAAGCATGGAATCAAAGTTTTAGCCTAATTTGAAGTACATAAAACCAAATGTATATGCAGTTAAAATTACTTTTTGGCAGTTTAGCACATGTTGAATAGTTAAGACTGAATTTCTACCTATATTAATATATTGATAAATATAAAATTATTCAAACTTTAGTTCTGCTAATCAAGTTTAAACCTATTTTCAATGTTATCACAATCCTCTAAACTTTTAACAAAGTAACATTGCTCTTTAATAAATCAAGAATATAATTCCCCACCTTCTTAGATACATTTTTTTGTAATATTCATACAAATATTAATATCTGTGTCCTGACGACATGTTAAGTTTGTATTTGTTTCTGTGACCAAAGGTTCAATGGTTTTCAAACAGAAGTGAAACCTAAACCTCCACCACTGCTGGTTCTTATTCCTCCTGAACATTCACAGCTCTGACGTGCAGCTCCTGTAACGTCTTTAACAAAGTGCTCCTGAGCGGTTATGGCAAATCATTAGAAAATGTCATCTGACTAATCCAGAGCTTAATAGCTGGGCAGTCGCGGTCAAAGAAAAACAAAAGCCTCTTGTATCACAGGGTGTTTGGCCGCTAACGCCCGGTGACACCGAGATGTGGTCCAGACGTTGTGTAATTAGTGTTTTCTACAAAAGGAGGATGTTCAGAGCTTTTGTTAAAAAGACATAATGATTAATGTGTTCTTCATTTTGTGCCATTTTGAAACCCCTTCCATTTTTATAGAGTTTAATATCCGATCGTGAATGAATGAAGCTGAACTGAGATAAAAAATAAAGGACCAGAGTTGTATTAATGTCCCTGTTCAGACTTTAAAAACACGTTTTATTGTATAGGTGTTAAAATACTGAGACATAAACCAGCAGGCTCCTTCAAAATAAAGGTGTCATTTAGTTTGAGGGTGTTTTATGTGGTGATTGTGGGTCATAAAAACGAAAACATTACAAGTTTTCTCCTCATACACTATATTAAACAAATGTAATAAAACATCACCCGGACAAAATAAACTATTTAATGAAAAGCCACCTGAGAAACAAAACTTTGAAAGATTCAAATTAAATCTCAGTTTAGCAGCAGATCTATCGTTCCCCAGTTTACTGACCAGTTCACGTGTATTGGGATGGCAGGGTCTCCCAGCAGATATTAAACACTTGAAAAAGCACCACGTCTCCTTTATTCAGCCTGAACATCGAGTTAAACTTTCCTCCTCTGTCGTTCTCCACAGAGACGAGCGACGGATGAATGCTATTTCCTGGAGCGGCTTGAGAGCAACAACTACAACACCTACCGCTCCAGGAAGTATCCCAACATGTACGTGGCTCTGAAGCGAACCGGCCAGTACAAGACCGGGAACAAAACCGGACCGGGTCAGAAGGCCATTCTCTTCCTCCCCATGTCGGCCAAGTGCTGAACCCGGGGGGGGCGATGGAGGAAGTTCTTAACGGCGATGACAAAGAAGAAGATGTGACGGCAATGGAGACAGATGTTGCCCCCCCCCCCCCCCAAACAGCTGTGATCTTTTCCAACTGTTACGTCCTAACAGTTGTTTATGTTAATTTTTTTTTATCTTGTCTGCTCTTCTTCAGCACTTCTTTGAAATTGTGGCACACGTCCAGACTGTAAACGTGCAACCAATCAACGGCTTCACTGGTTAAACTGCAGCCAGCAGGTGCCTTGCTCAAGAGCACCTCAGCACTATTTGTTAATTTACTCCATGCAGATCCTCCCTCTCAGAAAACCAGTCTGCGTCTTGGCCTCCAGTTAATGAGCGTGTGAGTCTCGAGTTTGAAAGCAGGACGCAGGTCTCCCACATGATCGGGATTAACAGAGCGACTCAGATCCTGAGGTAGAGCGACTCGAGGATAAAGGACTGAAAATAGAGCAGCTGAATTTTCTAACATTTTATTTGACAAACCTAAACACAGCAAACGCTACAAATCAAAACCCATTAGGTGCCTTGCAAACGTCTTTTCTACAATATTCAGTATCTCCACTCACTTAATGGGTTTGTCTTAATGTTCTGGTAAAACAACATTCCCTGATTTGTCCTTGTATAATTAGAGAAGAATGTAAAATGCCCTGAAGGTTTATTGCACAGGAGAATAATGTATAAACAAGAGGTAACAGTGGTGTGGGTCCTTCCAGTGTGAGATGAACCGTGGGAGACTTTTCAGTTCAGTCCAGTGCACCGTATTTCTTCAACAGTCAAAACACTCCAGTCATAAATACACTTTAAATATGATTAATACTGACAAACCCGTGTGTCAACATAGCTTATCGTGATCCTCCATGACCCAGTTTGATGATGGCGTGCTAGGATTTCAGTGTCTGAGGAATGGGCCGGTGGTACAGCTGGTAGAACATCCCCGAGTAGACGGCCGGGAGCTCCTCCAAGCCGAGGTCGATGCCGTCGAAGCCGCGCTCGAGCCCGTGAAGCAGCAGCCGGGCCAGGCGAGCCGTTATGGGCGTGGTGTCACTGGTCTTGGCCAGCTCGGTGAGGTCCAGCCATTCGCAGCGCAGACACTCCTGAGTGCAGAAGTTGATGTCGTACGTGAGCGGGCTGAGTCGGCAGATGATGTACATGTCCGACATGCCGAAGGCGCCGGGGTGGTTGTGCTGCTGCCGGAGGCTGAGCAGAGATCTGAACTCGGAGCGAACGCCGGTTTCCTCGAATACTTCACGTACGGCAGTGGCACCTGGGAAAGATGAAATCACACGTATATATCAAATCACCACGAAAACTGATGTAGAGGAAAGGAAAATGCTGCTTTGGATAATGTATAAAATATTAAAGCTGCTTTAAAAACGAAGGGAATGGGGAGAGACTCAGCATATATATATATATATAGAAAGTGCCTTGTTTTATTACGTTCAAATGAATGTATATGCATCATCTTAAAATCTAAATGTAAAGGGTTTAGCTAGATGTACTGTATTACTGTTTTGTGCGACACTCACCGATATTTTCTCCCGGATCCGACAAACCACCGGGAAACTTCCAGGCGTTCTTCGTCTGAAAGTCAGGAGCAAAGTTCAACATCAAGTGAGACGGACATGAATCTGTTGGTGTCGAGCATGGACTGTGTTTGGAGATGGATCACGAGGCTCCACTATAAAGTGAGGACACCTGACCAAAGCCGGCGGGGTGGGGGGGGGTCCCCGAGGGCCTGGGCCGGGCTCGTAGAAAGGATAATTTGGTTATTCATGTTGGCTGCTCCTATGCTGCTCTACTGCATATTTGTAATGGGGGTGGGGGGAGGGGAACAATCAAAAAAGAATGTGCGTCAGTAACAGGCTGGGATCAGGTTCAGATTCAAAGTTCATCTGTTGGGCTTGAACAGAAGAATGTGATAAGAGGGAGGCATGACCACCTCATTACAACGACTTAGAATGACAGAAGGAAGTTATCTGACTCAAATACAAATGGATCAAATAAGTTTTCTCTGTCGGATGGCTGAGGGGGAGGAGTTCAGACATCCACTTGCCTCCTGGGTGGCTCCTGGAGGCATCTCCTCTTTTTCACCTATACTGCAGCCGGCCACCAGAGGGCAAATATCAATGATTTGGCTTCACTTTTGGGGCGATGTCATATCGTCCATCTTTATTTACATTCTATGATGTAATATCACATTTTGAAGTCACTTGTTAGAGGAAATATTTTAAAGGTTAAGCTGTAGTTTTTTTTTTACTCTTAATGAAAATTACGGTATCTAGTAGGGGATCATATATGATCTTAAAGAGAGATTGTCTTATACATATGAATTTATAATTATACGCACAGAGATATTTAACGCTCTGATCTGAGAATCTTTTCATATTTTATATTTAGTGCCTCACTCTGGAGTGTTTAATGTGTGTGTGTTTGTATGTGTCTTCAAAAAAACTGTTTCACCACTTAACCTTGAAAAATAACATTTTGCTGCTGGTTAAATTATGATGTTAGTTTTTTGTGTGTATATCTATTTTTGTAGTTACCTAAAGATTTTTGTTCTGCTGTGCTTGTGCTCGTCTTGTATTGTTGACAGAATGATATATTTTTGGAGCTGTTTCTATAAAGGATGAAATAAAAGGAGGTTTTCTGTAACTTTAACCAGTCGAGTCCGAGTGATCTTTCAGAATAAAACGCTGGAGCTCGACTCGTGAACTTTTCACACCAAAACCAGCAAACCTCTCACATCATTCACCCCCCGATGAATCAAATGAGCCCATCGGGGATCTGTCACTTTTGATGCTTCTGTCATGTGCGAGTGATAATGATAACGTCCTGGTTTCTCCTCAGGAAGTTGGTAACTCTTCAGGAGCTCTGAACTGGTTTGGTCTGCCAGAGTCGCTCTGCTGCCAAGGGCCAGACTATTATAAAGCCTGTTTCCAGTAAACAGCTCGATGAGGAGGAGGAGGAGGAGGAGGAAGAGATAAAACTCTCCCTGCACTTCCAGGCCACTAACTGTTTCCCTCTGCTTCTGAACAGAATACATCAAGATACATTAAACTGCAGATTCCAGTGAGCAGGACAGTATCTGCAGATTGGCTCAATTCTTATCACCCCCCCCCCCCCCCCCCCCCCACCACAGAGGTTATGATATCACCCCCGTCCATCTGTGTGTCTGTGAGCAAGATTGCACAAAAACGACTAGATGGATTTCCATGAAACTTGGCGGGAGGCTGGGAAACGGAAAGGAAAGAACTTATTAATTTTCGGTATCGATGCAGACAAGGGGGCGGATCCAGGATTGGTTTCTCTTCTTTCTTTGTCAGTGCATTTTTTGACATTTACCAGTTCTCCAGGGATGATATCGACTTGGACAGACGAGGAGATTCGAGAACTTTGGTGATAAGAACCGACAGGATGACGATGAACAATGAACAAACCCATGTGATCTCATGTCCTGCCTCCTGCTGCTCTACCCAATCTGACCAAGACTATCTCCCAGGGTTCCTGATACAGTGCCTTGCATAAGTATTCACCCCCCTTGGACTTTTTCCCATTATGTACTGTTACTAACTGGAATTCAAATAGACTTAAATAAACTTTTTCCCGTTTGATCAACAAAACATGCATAGTACTTTGGAGGTGCAAAATAAATTTTATTGTGACACAAACAATAATGAGAACAAAAAAGTTGACATCTGTTGGGTGCATAAGTATTCACCCCCCTGTGTCAATACTTGGTAGAACCCCCTTTCGCTGCAATTCCAGCTGCAAGTCTTTTGGGGTATGTCTCTACCAGCTTTGCACATCTAGAGATGGAAAGGTTTGTCCATTCTTCTTGGCAAAAAAGATGAAGCTCAGTCAGATTGGATGGAGACCGTCTGTGAACCGCAATCTTCAAGTCTTGCCATAGATTCTCTATTGGATTGAGGTCTGGGCTTCGACTGGGCCATTTTAAGACATTAACATTCTTTAATCCAAACCATTCCTTTGTAGCTCTGGCTGTATGTTTAGGGTCATTGTCCTGCTGGAAGATGAACCTCCGCCCCAGTCTCAAGTCTTTTGCAGACTGCATCAGATTTTCTTCAAGGATTTCCCTGTATTTGGCTCCATCCATCTTTCCCTCTATTCTGACCAGTTTCCCTGTACCTGCTGAAGAGAAGCATCCCCACAGCATGATGCTACCACCACCATGTTTCACTGTTGGGATGGTGTGCTCAGGGTGATGGGCAGTGTTGGGTTTTCGCCACACATAGTGTTTTGCATTGAGGCCAAAAAGTTCAATTTTGGTCTCATCTGACCAGAGCACCTTCTTCCACATGTTTGCTGTGTCTCCCACATGGCTTCTGGCAAACTCCAAACGGGATTTTTTATGGATCCCTTTCAACAATGGCTTTCTTCTTGCCACTCTTCCATAAAGGCCAGATTTGTGGAGTAGACGACTAATAGTTGTCCTGTGGACAGATTCTTCCACCTCAGCTGTGGATCTCTGCAACTCCTCCAGAGTAACCATGGGCCTCCTGGTTGCTTCTCTGATTAATGTTCTCCTTGTCCGACTCTTCAGTTTGGGTGGACGGCCTCCTCTTGGTAGGTTTGCGGTTGTGCCATATTCTTTCCATTTTCTTATGATGGATTTTATGGTGCTCAGAGAGATGTTCAAAGCTCTGGATATTTTTTTATAACCTAACCCCGCTTCATATTTCTCCACAACTTTATCCCTGACCTGTTTGGTGAGCTCCTTGGTCTTCATGATGCTGTTTGTTCAGTAATGATCTCCAACAAACTCTGAGTCCGTCACAGAACAGGTGTATTTATACTGAGATTAAATTGCAGACAGGTGGACCCTATTTACTAATTATGTGACTTGCAAATGTGACTTGTGAATGCATCTGGTCGCACCAGATCTTTGTTAGGGGTTTCACAGTAAAGGGGGTGAATACATATGCACTCAACACTTTTCAGATTTTTATTTGTAAATAATTGTGAAATCCATGTAATATTTCCCCCCACTTCCAAATGATGCACTATTTTGTGTTGGTCCATTACATAAACTCATGATGAAATAAATTTTAATCTGTGGTTATACCATGACAAAATGTAGAAAAGTCCAAAGGGGGTGAATACTTATGCAAGGCACTGTATGTGAAAGACCAGAAAGACGTCTTTCCCACATGTTTTCCAGATGTTTTCCAGAGCTCATGTCGGAAAGCAGCGTGCGTGTAGCAGTTTGGAGTCATGACTGAACTTGAGGTGACTTCCTCGGTGGAGGTATGAGCTCCTCATCTCGTCTGCCAGACTTTCTGAAGCAGTGATTATCTCGTCCCTCTGGAGTTTATTGTTCTTTGACAGCGATCGATGAAACGTGCGTTCAGGCGTTAAACAGGCTCTTGTGCAACCAAACGTTATTTTCATTATCTATGACGCTAATGTCACAATTACATCTTCACAGTTGTTCAGTCAGATGTCAACAATAACAAAGAGATTTCACCAAAGAGCAGTTAAAACTTTTCCAGTGTTGTTTGTGGCTGATTCATCTTTGTGTTGCAATGGGGGATTGGCACCAGATTTTGGTACACAACCATTTATAAGTTGTTATTTTTTTTAATGCACATGTTTCTGAATCAGGAAGAGAAGCGTGGTATCAGAGCATCTGTACACGTTCCTGTCGAGTCCTGTTCCCTTGTTGTTCTAATGACATGATTGCAAAATTGCTGCATCACTGACCTTTCAGATCCCGGTGCTGATCTAGTTTTGGCCGACGGAGAACACAAACAAATCTGAGAGGAAAGGTTATAAATGGAAGGGCTGTAGTGAGCGAACTAAATAACATGTTGAGCTACAGCGGCGCTCTGTGAGAGCGGACACACGGACGCTCACTGAGTCGACTGAGCTCATTCAGCTCGTGTAAACACTCTGATTGCCTGAGGTCGGTTAATGTCCTGCGGGGCTGTGTTCAGTGTGAGCTGCTGAGGGTCGGAGGGAGTCGACACAGGCGACACACAACACGCTGAATAAACACAACTCATCTTGTGGAGCAGCAGCGTGGTCACAGCTTGTTTCTTCACCGAGGAGGAGAGGATCAGTGACCTCAGGGTCAAGAGAAGGTGGACTAACGGCCAAACATCTTTCTAAATAATGATGGTTTCTCCTTTTTGGGGGGGGGGATGTTCTGCCAGTTGAACTGTAAATCACTAATCAGTGCTTAGAGCTTTCAGACCTGAACTTCTCCTGCAGGTCACCCAGTCAAGACTCTGGCAGGCAGCAAGAAAATAAAACCTCAGGAGGAGAAAGAGCAGCCAGACGATGATGTCGAAGGTTTCATAAGTGACCTCCTGCCCCCTGTCTCTTTCCTCCTGTCTCTTTCCTCCTGTCTCCTTCCTCCTGTCTCCTGCCCCTTGTCTCATTCCGATCTGCAGTATCCCTCCATCTCCTCACAACCTCCACCACTGTCTCGCCCCTGGGCTCAGATTCTTTACCTCGTCACCAGGGAGTCTAACCGCCAGTAGACCTTTCCTTCTGTTGTGCATGGCAATACAAATGTTGTCCCACTGTCTACTGAGCAGTTTTTAACTGGGGGCAGTTGTTTGCTCTCTGTTGCCTCACAGTCAGAAGCCCTTCTCTGTGTGAACAGTTCAGCCTGTGTGGGTTTCCTGCAGCTTCCAGAGTGTAAACACCCTCGCAGCTTATGGTAACTGGAGACTTTAAATTGTCCGTGAATGCGAGTGAGGATGGTTTTGTTTTTCTCTGTGTATCAGCTGGGTAGACTGGTGACCAGTCCAGGATGAACCTGCCTCTTCCCAGTGTCAGCTGGGATTACATGTTATGACTTTATTCTCGTAACATTACAAATATCTACACTTTGATTCGCAAAATCTCACTTTTTAACATTTGTCGTGTCTTTAAATTCCGACGCAACACAATGTACAAATTGAAATAACATATAAAAGTCTTGTATTTGCTTTGATTCATTTTTCAATGAATGTAATAAAGTGTATTAAGTATCAATAAAGTAAAACATTTACCTTATTTCTGTCTTGGACGACCAGAACTTTTCCATTGGACTCGTCCACTACTGCACCTAGAGAGAGAGAGAAATCACATGGTCACTTTAAATATTATGTAAGTTCTTATGTAATCGGATCCACATTCTGCACTGAGGTTACTATAACAACATTTTAATGGGAGAGCTACTGGCAGAGCCGCTCAGAGTTGATTATTAGTTTGGACACAACGTTAAACTTCCAGAGAGTCGAGGAAAAAGTCTCCGTCAGACGTCTGCTCGCTGCGTTATGAGTTTTCTTCTCTGATGATGAAGATCAATCACGTCTGCACATAAACCTGACGAAGGACATTACTGAGCTTCTGGTTCACAATGTAAAAGACGAATATTTAATTATATTCCACTTCTCGGTCAGTCCGGTGGCCGTACACAAAGAGTGACGGCCAAAATCACCAAAATAAAAGCGTAATAAAGTTTAGCTTGATGTTTATCCGAAGAGCCGTGAGCACATTACAGCTCCGGACGCCTGCGGGGACTCGTAAGATGTCAAGTTAGTTTCAAATGAACCTGTTTCTGCTCTTGTGAAGGGAGACGCTGCTGGACGGACGAGGATCTGGACAAACTGGGACATTGGCAGTAAACCATTTAAACCAGTGTTTCAATTGGTTAAATCTGGGAACGGTAATTAATGCATTTGAGTCAAGGACTTATTTTCTGGCCACTTGGGGGCCGCAAAACCAAACTTTAATGAAAAAACATTTATCTCTTTAAAGTGCACATTTCGGATATGGCTAAGGTGGTAGAGAGGGTAGCCTACCAACCAGGAGGTCAGTGGTTTGATCCCCGGCCTCCCGATGGCTGACAATGTATGAATGGTGAGTGACAGAAACAGTTCTGTGTATAGAAACTCTGTGTAGTGAATGTAAAACGCTTTGATTGGCTGATAAGACTAGAAAAGCTCTATATAAAAAAAATAAACACCAAGAACATACAACATCATAACACAAGTATTAATCTGTAGTCTCTAATCATCCAATATATGTTAAGTCCTGTATTGAGTGTGTGTGTATGTACAAAATAACAGGAATTTTTTTTGATTTGTGACGTTTCCACTCTTTTCCCAGAGAATCCTGGAGAAAGATCAGTCACATTTGAAGTACTGATATCTGTGAGTGTGTGTGATTTGTTGCTTCTTGATTGAATTGATTGTTGGGGCTTTACAGAGGTTGAGCTCTACTGAGTAACGTTCTACTCCAATATAAAGATGTTGATTGTAGCTGATTTAACGTCAGAACTACATTTACAGTAAATATAGAGAAACCTGTGGATGGACTCACCGACTCTTACAAGCATCCACAGTGTCAACAAGAAAATAAATGTTGGAGGAAACAATAAGGACGTTTCGTGTTAAGACAGAATCCTTGACTCTGAGTCTAAGCAGAGTTTGAGTGACTCAGCTGAATGACGTCGACTTCACCAATTGACATATTTGTCTCCGGACTGAGTGGGCTTTTATTTTTCGGCTTCCGGTGACTAAGAGAGGCAGCTATGTGCCGGTGTCGACAGCTCAGAGGGGCCACTCTCTCTTTTCCGGTTGCTCCATCAGACCGGGCCGAGACGGGCCTCCTTAAATGAATGTCACAGATGTGTAAAGAGGGCCGGGTCGCCCTGAAGGCCGGACTTGGACGTGCAAGTGGAAATTGATGTCATCCCCGCTCCCTGAGCCATTTGGCACTTCACAGGAGGAGGCCTGCTCGCTGCTCAGAGAGGCTATCATTAAGAAGCCCTCAGTCCAGGAAACTAAATGCTCAACGGGAGCATTTGAGGGGAAAACGGGGGTGGTGGGGGGGAAAGGAATATTAGACAAATATGACAAATCATCAGATGAGGAACTGTGGAAATGTTCATTTAATTGAGTTTACATTAAGTTTTTTTTATATGTTTTGATAGAAAATATGAATTTGAGGTCCAGGACTCTGACTGTTCTTGTGTTGAGCAGGAAACTCACATTTGTTAATAGTCTGATACTCAGCTGCTGGATCAGTCTGTGCTGTAATGAGGGGAGATGATTAACGTCCAAAACACAAATACTAATGGATCTGCACTCAACTATAATACTTATGATTCACAAGTAGTGAGTATATCAGCCTAAATATATATTATCTTTCATTTATTTCCTGTTATTACTCTGTGAAGAGCAGTTTATTCCACCTGCGGTACATTTATTAAGAATTAAATTGACCATCCCAAGTATGAATTAATGGCTTTAATAAATAGTGAAGTTAAGAGACCTTTCCTGATTCTGATTCCGTGACCTTGTCTCGTGGCCGTACTTCACAACAGCTGTTTTTCTGGGAAAAGATCATTTCTACCTGAGTGAATCTAATATATTTTAAAGACGTGGTATCAGATCAGGACATAGATTCACGTACTTGCTGATGCCTGTCACAGCATTTTAGGCAGAATCAGAAGCCTTTCTCAAGCTGGTATCGATATTGGAATATCGATTATTATTAATACTACTACTACTTATAATAATAATCATTTTGAGCTCATATTTTCTGAGTAAATGATACCTTTACGTCCAGCAGAGTATGTGTGAGCATCTCATTCAGCTCAGTTTCTGATGTTATTTGACCCAAACCAGAACAATAACAAGTTGCCCAACACCAAAAATGTTTCATTAAACCAAAGTTATGCAGTGGTGGGTTTTTAAAAGTGAATCTGAGATCTCCAGCAGATTGTCGGACAAAAAGGATGAAGGGACGAGCTGCTGCATACTTGAGATTCCAATCACTAGTTTCATCTGTTTCCGACACTGAGGTCGGTGGGTCAACCCCCCCAATGAAAGATGCTCTGGACATGTTCTGACATGATTCCACTGCTTCCACTCTTTAATAAAAGGTATAAGTGGCCCCCTGGTGGACACTCACACACTTTGCACCCGAGGACAGCAGCTCCTCCTTCAGCTGCCGCTCTCCCCAGTGTGAGAGAGTTTCCACTTACGCAAGTGAAGTGGGTCAAAGTTTGAAAATGCAAAACACCCGAGCAGACAAACAACCTCCTACACTTAGGATAAAAGAAAAGTGTTTTGTGTGCAGATTAATGTGGTTTTAATTCATTTTGTCACAGAGGATGAACTTCCAGGTGTAGAGTCTCTACCTGCCACTCCAATTTGGTGCGTTGCAAACCCCGGCAGTCTGCTCTGGCCCTCTCCGATCCAGAGGGCCAGGACGGCGTGGTCAGGTCGGGCGTGGTGGAAGGTGAAGCCGTGAGTAGAGGCGGCGGCCGCACACCGGCTCAGCGAGATGGGAACTCTGAGCCACACGGCCACCTTCCCCTCGGCTTTCCACCGCACCAAAGCATCTGTGGAGGACACAGGTCAAGTAGTTCTGAGTAAACTTCAGAACCAGATGAATGTGGAGGATGATGGATCAGAAGTGACAGATGCCTTTTAAATTACATTTCCACTTGGTACAAAGATGGAAGATTTAGGAAGATAAGAGACAAAGATGAACAACAGACACAATGTGCTGGAAGGAGACTTGATGTTATTGTGCTTTTGCCTGGTCACACTAATGTGTGGAGCAATAACTATAAATGTAGATGTCTTTCAATCATTATTTAATAAATGTGACATTAAAGCATTTATTCAAAGAATAACCATAAAGTTTAGTTTAGTAGTAAAAAACTCTTGATCATTAATATCCCTCATTTTGTTTGTTAGTTGTTGAACTATGAGTCTGTGTGTTGAATGTTTTAAACAGCAGCTTTCAATGGAACATGACGTTTGTAATCAATATTCTACCTAATATTTAATTATTGGTCTGCATATTATAAATGATGAATCACTTTATAGTTTAAATTATTAACTGTCCTTCATCTGCATCTGTCCTTTATCCTGTCTTTGTATGTTGATTTATGTACTGCAGCTGATTTCATGAGAATCACACAATACATTGTAATTAAGTATTTATGATGGAAACATTATAAATTAAGGAGATTTGAACAAAACAAACAAAATGGGAAATAAAACAACGAAAAAAAGCAATGAATCACTGCATGACACACACACACACACACACACACACACACACACACACACACACACACACACACACACACACACACACACACACACACACACACACACACCACTGATCGTGTGAGTTGATATAAAAACAAAAACAACACGTGTAGTTCTCAGTTACAGAACAACAACAACAAACCTCGCAGTAAGTCGCTGAACACACTCTCGCTGATGTCTGGGGGTAAACCGGCGTCACTCAGCTGCACCGTGACGCCCCCGAACCGGTCCACGGCCCCGGTCAGAGCCCCGGTGCCCTCTGCTCGGTGCGGCACGGAACCACCTGCCGGGGCCGGTCGGGAGAACGCACGGACCGCTGTGCGTGTGACACCAGAGGTCCTGCAGCGAAACGGCTCCCTTAGCAGCGGCAGCAGCAGTTTGAAAAGAGAACGCGAAGAAGAAACGGCAGCCATGTTGATAAAGAAATAAAAGACTCGACACCAGATTTTCGAAGCTGAGTTCGAACTCTCAAGTACGGTTACGTAAAGCTCCGCCCCGGAAGCTGCGTCAATACCGTAAATATCCGAGCGGAGGTTCCCACGACCACAGGGTGATGCTGTGAAGAACCTCATTGACAAATCTGGCTTTTTAACTAATTTTATATTAATGCGTTAACTCACCGGGTTAGTGGTTGGAATTAGAAGAAGAACTGGTGTTTAATGGTAAATTCGGCTAATAAATCAGACAATTAAACTTTTAATCTGGTTAAATATAAACGTTTTTACACAATACATATAATACTGTACATTGACTGTTTAAGTTGCGTAAAAATATCGAATTTTATAACCGCCGAATGTGTCTTATTAATAGTTTTAATAACTTTAATGTTTTTCTATCGTGTGTTGCTGCCTGGTGAAAACAATGCAGAAATAAAATAACAGAATACTTCAGTGGCAATTCACATTGTATTTATTTTTATGTTACTTCTATTAATCGTTTGTTTCTATAGTCATTACAAAATTCAATTGATCTAAATGAAATGTGGCTGCAGGAGATTTCCACGCAGGGTGTTTACGGTAAACGGGAGGGCGGGGCCTCGGTGTAACCAGGAAGTTGTCGGCGCTGCTCCTCCGTGTTTACACATGTCCTCAGTCTCACGTGGAGACGTGCACCGGCATCATGTCCTCGAAGAAAAGTAAAAGTAAATCGAAGAGGACGAGTGAAGGAGACAGTTCTGTCCCCCTGAGCTCCAGCGACTCATCCAGCCTCCAGACCCCGGGACGCGAGGCCGGAAGCTGCAGGACCAGCTCCTTCTTCACTGTCATCGACTTCATCGACAAGGGTGAGAGTCACACTCATTTAGAAGTGTGTGTCTGTCTGTCTGTGTGTGTGTGAAAACATCTGGATGAATTTAAGACACCTGATGCAGATTCTCTCTGAGTTCAAGCTGATGGGATTGAACCTGAAACACAGACTGTTGTGAAACTGTTTAAAAAACTGTTTTCAATGGTGTTTTAAGACTTAGGATGAGATGGATGTTGCACGTTGTTAAACCTTCACATGCAAGTTGTGATTTGTCAATATGGCCTATATACATAACAAGTATAAATAGATAAAAAGTAGATCTAACTGTGTTACAGCAGCAAAAGGAAGTAGCTTAATACACGCTCAGTAAACATAAACACATGTAAACAAGATTGGTATTGTTTTAAAAAAAACTCAACCTTGTCTTGTCTTTTAATTGTTGACATTACTTTAAAAGATTAAAAGTATATGTTGATATAATTGTGTTGTGCAAACACACAGAGGAGATGTAACTCACAATTTACCTCCAATTTGTAAATGTTTTGTTCTTTTTGTCTAAGAGCAAAACTTTAGTTTTTAGACTTAAAAGACACAATAATGTGACATTTGCTGTGATATTTTGTTTTTCACCTTCCTGATTTCAAATCATAATTTTGTGTTTTGTTTCACAGCTGATGACAAAACACCCAAAACCTGCAGATCAACTTTGGCCCAGTTGAGCCTGGGTTCATTGAAGTCGGCCGGTGTTTGCATCGGGAGACCGGTTCTACTGACGGCCCCCACAGGACAACAAGAGGTCGCCCCCCCCCCCCTCCGCTCTCCATCACTGACTTGAACGTTTATGTTATAAAAGCTGTTATCATGTGACTGAACATTTCTCTGTCTCTTCTCTCAGGTGTGTGTGGGATGGCCGACCTCAACGTTTCCAGGTGGGAAAGTCGGTCTCCAGAAAAGTGCCCAGACGAACCTGGGAGTGAAGTCGGGCGACGCGGTGACGCTGCAGCCAATCACAGGAGCCGTGCTTCAGGCTGAAGAGGTGGTTCTCACCAACAGGTAAAGATCAGCTGGTTCTCACTGACTCATAACCCCACGCTCCGTAATAAACATGTTATTTAAGAGTCAGAGTACCTCTCTCTTGTTATCAACAAATCTCAATCTGTCTTATTAAAGCAAATTGATCATGTTTAAGTTGATGTGATGTTGTGAAAATAAACAAGAGGACATTAAACATAATTATGTGTCTTTTTAAAAATAAATCTAAGGACACACACTGACTCAGAGCATAGTTTTTGATGTTATGCTGCCATCTGCTGGCTGTATTTTGCAGCTACAGTCAATCTACAGTCAACAGTCTACTCTAAGTGTTAAACTACTGTGCATCTGTTTATATGTGATGTTATTACTGTTGTGTTGTGCTTTCTTTAGTTACCCTATGTATGTTGTGATGCTTCATCTTTACCTTTGTCCTCTTTGGTCTCGTTCAGGTCTAAAGACAACGCACCAGAGACAGATGAGCTCAAGAACTTCCTCCTGAGATCTTTGGGTCAGTTCATGTTTTGATTTGATGGTTATATTCTGTTGTTTACTTGCAGAAAATGTCTTCAACCTGTAAATAGTCTTACTGATGAATATTAACTAGGTCTTAAATAAGTTTATGTAGGTCTTAATTAAAGTTAATTTAATTAACTGAACTTTAATTAAGACCTACGTCCATGGGGCTTTAATGTAGGTTTTATTTTTCAAGATAATTGTTTTGGCTTCCTGCACAGTTTTTAATGTCGCTGTGGTTGAAGTTATTTTTCAACGATACAGAAAGAATACTGTGATTTTAGTTTGCTCCGTTTCCTGAGCTGGTTCAAGTCTCCTGGTGTGTCTCTCTTGTGGCAGCTGGGAACATCGTTCTTCCAGGAAACGTCCTCTCTCTGACCTACTTTGGCCGCTCATGCAGTCTCCGGGTCGAATCCATCAGAGGTGAGGACGGTGTCACCCTCCAGAGACCAGCTCCTCCTGCAGAGCCAGGTCCAGACACTGAGGAGTCGTCTGTGAACACGTCTGTGCTCGACTCCACGTCCGCCGACCTCTCGCTGCAGCTCAGCATGCTCACAGTGGAGGATAACAGCGCCGAGGGGGCACCGGGCACCCCTGGAGGGCCTGGTCCTACAGCCAGCACCCCACGCCGACCCATCCCACTCCTTTCCCTCTCCCCATCCCCTGCTCCCTGCAGCCCCTCCTACAACTCCCAGAATCCTCCTGCAGGGTCGGGAGACAACGTCGTCTGCCTGGAGAGCTCCCTCGAACCAGAGCAGACAGGGAAAGTCCCAACAGCTCCCCCTGGTGGCGCACTGAACACTGACACCTTCTACTCGCTCTCCTGCTCCACGAAAGTGAGTTTCAGTCACAGAGCAGGGCGGGAGGATCCAGATGCAGAAGCCAAGAGGTCAAAGGTCACGTACAACATGATTGGTGGGCTCAGCAGCCAGATGGATGTCATCAGAGAGACCATCGAGCTTCCTCTCAAACACCCAGAGCTGTTCAGAAACTACGGTGGGTCAGGCGGCTCGACGCCATTCATCAGTCCACTTCCAAACATTTGGCCGCCAGATGCCCACGAGGCTCTCGTCACGATGTAGAGTTACAGACACGAGCTGGAAGAGAGTTAACTGTGTTTTCACTGCAGGGATCCCACCTCCCAGAGGAGTTCTGCTGTATGGCCCCCCGGGCACGGGGAAGACTATGATTGGACGAGCCATAGCCAATGAGGTGGGAGCTCACATGACGGTGATCAACGGCCCCGAGATCATGAGCAAGTGAGGAATATGTGGTTGGATTTGAATCTTTATGAAATACAGCATGTGAAGTTATTTTGTTTAATTATAGATATATTTATCATTTATACTCTTTATATTCTTTCAGGTTCTACGGTGAAACAGAAGCGAGGTTGAGGCAGATATTCACTGAAGCGTCTCAGAGGTAAACTTCATTAACTTCATTAACTATTGGTCATTTTCATCGTCTGTGAATAAACACGTTTCTCACGTTGATCTTTGGTTTGATAGACAACCTGCGATCATCTTCATCGACGAGCTGGACGCCTTGTGCCCGAAGAGAGAGGGGGCGCAGAACGAGGTGGAGAAACGAGTCGTTGCCTCTCTCCTGACTCTGATGGACGGGATCGGCTCAGTAAGTTTCCTCTGGAGAGAAATGTGTCACCACTAGTTTAAGCGGAACTGTGAGCAATCTCTTAATTCTTTACTAAACTCCTAAAATCCCACAGTAAACATTTGAGTTAGTAGATTCATTTACAGTCGTTTAAGAATACTATCAGCACGATTACGCAAAAAACATCTGATCAAATTATCATGAAACTTGGTCCAAGGATGAGACATGGAAGAAAATAAATAAATCATCACGGCTGCAGCGCTGAGTCATGATCACCTGTTCATTAAAAGCTCAGTGAAGCTGAACTCCGCAGGAAGAACCCAGAACTGGAGAATCCGTTTTTTCGTGATGGTCAACGTTACTTACGTTGATGAATCCCAGCCGCCGCTGCTGCACAGCTGTGCTCGCCTGTTTATTCAGAGTGTATTAGTATTGAACACATCACGTGTCCAAATCGCACTTCACTGGAGCCTTAACAATACACAGGCCACGTGTGAAGCTGATGAAAGGTTCTTAAGATCTACGAGTCACTGACAGACAGAGAGAGATGTCAGATATATTCAGGTATATCACAGACTTGATACAGATATCAAATCTGTGTTATATGAGGGCACAGTTGGGCCTTGGCGGTGGTTTGTGCTCGTTCTAGTTTTTATACAAGTTCCTCAATTTAAACTGCATCTTCTCTGGTCTGGTTAAAATAATCGTTAAGTTTTTATAAGCACCACATCAGTGCTTCCTTTTTAATCGGGCTGTTCTCGCCCCACGCCATCACGCAACGATGTTTTCTTAACAGCGAGAAAAAAAGCCTGTTGCAAGATGGTCTGTGTTACGCTGTCCAGCAGCTGCTCGGTCAGGAGAACACGTCTCCGTGAGGAAACGTCCTCATCGGAAACACAGCTCGGAGGAACCCTCTCCACGCTGGACGTCCTTCAGACGCTGTGGGCCGTGTCTTTGGGGCGCTGTTTGTCGAGCGAGCGCACTCTGAGCATCTGATGAGAAAAAGGATGATCTCTTCCCCTCACATGCACATGCACGGCCAGTGGGAGCCTGGGAAATAAATCACCCAAGGTTGCCATGACCTGCCAATTTGCCATGACTTTATCAGCCAAGTACATTTCTGTGTCCCCTGGCAAAAGAGGCCTCATTCGGTTTGGTGATGTTACGCAGATACAGCGACTCCCCGCCTGCTCCCCGCTCCCGTCTGTTTTCCAGACCAGAGGATCAAGGTCATCAGCTCTGATTGGGTAATGGAATGTAAAGAAATAGCTTCCTCCTCCTGCTCCCGCTCTGAAACATATGAAACCCTGAAAGATGGAGCGAGTCACAGATGTGTGGTCATGAAGTTACAGTAAATACACAGCTGTGTTACTTCCTGGTGTTTATCACTCACTCCCTTAACCTCAATTTTACACATTCCAAAGTTATTAAGACTGGAAAATGTCATGTTTTGCACTGGTCGAGTATTAACATGTGTTTGCCTTCTTTCTTTAAACTGAGAAACAGCGCCCCCTGCAGCCACACGTGGGGATTCATTCTCTCAGTGTCCAAGCGATGAAGTGGTTTTTATGTAGAGAAAAAACAAAGTCTATCAATCTCTTGATCTCGTATCACTTACTGAAATAAAACAATTGTACAATCAATATTACCCATGATCCTCTGCTTCCTGAACCAGCAGAGCTGCGGCTGTAACAAATCCACCAAACTCTGTTTAGATATAATGAATGTTTCCTGCTGAATATTGGAGTTAAACTCTGGTTTTTTATAACTTCTAAAGTCTTTTTAACTAATCTACAGTTCAGCTTCACTCTTCAACTTGCTGGAGCTGATTCTGACAGTTGAAGCTGTGACTCTCACTCAGTTCTTGTCACAGGAGATCGAACCCACTCACCAGAGTCACAGAGAACTGACGATCAGGGTGAAGTGTAGAAATGAAGGAGGAAACTTTCTCCTTTCATCCACAGTGTTGCTTTAAGACCAAAAACCAAAGCTCTGCACGTCCCTGATGTGATTCCAGCAACATCACTCAGCTTGATCACTTATTGACTCATATAAATGTAATTGACTGCTTTTGTTTTATGAGCTGAAAACAGTAAGAAGTTAATAATCCTTTGTCTGAATTCACACGTTAAAACGTAATATTCGTAAATAAAGCTCTTCTCTGCTCTGTTTCCTTTTCCTTCCAGGAGGGTCACTCGGGTCAGCTGCTGGTCCTGGGGGCCACCAACCGGCCCCACGCCCTCGACCCGGCCCTGCGGCGACCAGGACGCTTTGACAAGGAGCTGGAGGTGCGTATCACCAGGTCCTGTCACAGAGGAACCTGGTGAATGTCCTGTAATACATTGATAACTAGTAATTTCCTTCATACTACCCACTGGAGGCCACTAGTTTTCATTCAACACTCCCCAGCTTGATCTTTGTAGAGGCTAGAATCACAAAAACAACTCACGTGGAATGATGTTCTATTTCCGTGGTGGCAGGTGGGAGTTCCTGCGGCGGCAGAGCGTGCAGACATCTTGCAGAAGCAGCTGAGTCGGGTGCCGTGCAGCGCCACCACAGAGGAGCTGGTGCAGCTGGCAGACGCCGCTCACGGATACGTCGGTGCAGACCTCGCAGCTGTTTGCAAGGAAGCAGGCGAGTAAACACTGTCTGTCACTTATTGGACCTCTTATTTCATCACTTCCCCGTCCCAATAAGGAAAATAACACGGCTTGAAATATTAAATACATTATGTTTGAACAGGGAATACAGACAATAGCCCGGTGCCCCAAGTTCAAAAGGGATATTTTTAAATGTGAGTTTAGACTCTGGTAGATTTTGGGACTAGAAACTCGGCGATAGAAGTTGATGAAGTCATGAAAATCGGCATCATAAAAAAATGCCGCAGAAACCAAGAAAAACATCCTCATCCCCTCGGAGCAGTTTGTGAAACATCGTTTGGGAAAACCAAAATGAAGCTGCACGTGGCATTGAGCCGAAAAATGTTCACCCACCATCTTTTAGCAGTTTGGTTTGCCCCATGGACTCAGGCGTTCACCCAACAAACAGAAACGGCTAAACGAATAACAGTTCGTTATTGAGCATTAGCATTCTAGGCTAATCAGAGCCCCCCCCCGCACCTCTTCCTGCAGCGCTGACCCCAAACCACAATTCCCAGCGACCCATTTCTCCCTAAATTAGTTTTTAATAACTATTTCTCGATGTCTTCTTGGAGTCCGACTCACTTTGAACACAGACTCTCAAGCTGCCTTTGATATTTTTTGCAAAAGAGGAAGTCGGGAGTTTCTGTGGTTTTCAGATCCCAGTGAGCGAAACCACCGAAACCACCACTTGTTGTGAAATTCCTCGGCCCCCTCACTCCTACCGCCACAAGCCATCCACCTCACATCCCGAGGACAAACACGCCGGCTTGTATACGTGTGTATCTACATGTGTTTGATTGTGGGGGGGTGTGTGATTGCACGAGCACATGCACGTTTGTTTTTCCATGTGTGTGTGTGTGTGTGTGTGACCCCATGTGCATGCTGGGTGGTCCCCGGGCCGGGGGTACGTGGCGTATTGCATTTCCAGCTGAGGAGGGAGCCAGGGCTGCTGTGTGGAAGCGCTCCGGTGCAGAGTGTGATTTACTGTCCGCAGAGGTCCAGACGTGGCTGGCAGTGTTTTCGGAGAAACCTCCTCGCGCCCCGGAGGGAGACAACAACCCCCCCCCCCCAACCCCGGTCGACTGTGCTCGCTTCCCCCAAAATCTCCAAAACCCAAATCACTGAACAAACACAGGCCTGTGGAAGAACACCACAGGCGAGCAAACAGATCCTCAGAATTCAGTAAAGGCTTCGTTCAGGCTTCACCTTCTGCCTGTGGACTCATTCAAACTTATTATAAAGTACAGATATAATACAAACGGATGTGAAGTAGATATAAAGAATCTGGCTTCATGCAAATGATAAATATCTATCTGACAAATCAGCGGAACAAAACATTCATCTAACCATCTGAGGTTTATGTGTCACAACCTTTAGCTTCATTCATAATTCATTCTCTAATGTGAAGTTAGGGAACTAACTTCCAGATGAGGGAGGATTTTCTGACCTCCAGAATTCAAAGAAAGAGAATTAACTTCCTCCAGCATCAACCTGGAGAACAGAAAAGTGTGTAAATTCACTTATGGTGCAAAGGAGGCTTGATTGACTTAGAGGGTGTTGCTGGGCCCCGGTGGACGGACAGTGTCGTTTTGTGAGAGCGGTGAAATTTAACCAAAAACATTGAAACCAAAGCAACGAGCTGAAAAACACGGAGAGGTTTTGTGTAACTGGTGATAATTATAACATCACCAGCACGTAATCATTTCATCCTTTTGTTGATAGAAGGTGGAGAGCAAAGATGAAGAGTTGCGAAGTGTGTGTGTGCATCCACCCTCTCTGAACCCCCCCCCCCCCCCCCACACACACATAGCTTGAATGCACATTAAACAACGGACACACAACGCACACATGTACCCACAAGTTCGACGTGTGTGTGTTTTTTCCTCCCGTGCTTTTCATTGAAAGGAACAAAAGCCAACAAGCCACAAAAACAACACACAGAGTAGGAACTGCAGTTGTTTCCTTTCTGCCGCTCAGGTAACAATGAGCTGCTGCGGGAACGCACACTCCGACCGGCCGCTTCCTGACAAATACAAACCAGGGGGTGACACGCAAAGGGTCACGCACAAGATCCACCTTGCACAGCTGCAGAGAGGCAGGCACGCATACGCACATATGGGCCTCGATGCACTCACACACACACACACAGACAAGAAGCAGGTTGTGGTGGTGAGGGGGTGGGGGGGTGGGGGGGTCACATCCTGCCTTTAGTACAATACCAACCTGCTTATAGATCAGAGAATACGACTATTTAAATCAATTCTTTACCTCAGCAGAAAGCAAAGGGAAGGATGACGAGGCCATGGGGCTGTTTACTGTGTTTTGTGTATGTGTGTGTTTGTGTGTGTGTCTGTTTCGTGAGTGCGTAAGAACGGATGGAACTATTGACGTCATCAGGGAAAGTTTTTGTTTGTCCAGTTGAGGTTGTACCGAGCCCCAGAAACAACTTCTTGACGACAGATGTGTTCCATAATCGCTTAATTACAGCCGATCGGCCGGTTTGTCGAATGCAATGTAACGCAAGAGCGCGCTCATACCACATCCATTAAGAGGCCGTTTCATCAAGGTCACCTCAAATCCCCCCGTAAGCCTCCAATGAGCGCAACAAATTATTAAGAAAACCTGCGCTTTACATCGTGTGCACTGACCGAGGGAATCCAGGTCGGACGCCGTGATCCCTTCATGAAAGGAAGGATTTTAAAAACCTGCAGAGGAGGAGCAGGAATGCGTCTCGGTTTTAAGACGCCATGTTTACCTGATGGCTCCTTTCTCCTGGGAAACGTGTTTATGCAAAGTTTACGTTAATGCAAACTGTGTGTGGTGTCATCTGACAGGAAAAGGGCTTCGGGTTTAAAATCAGAGTTTGTTGGAACGTTTACTGAACAACATGTATTCTGCTCGTTGAATGACGTAGAACGGAGTCACTGGAAAAAAAAAACATTCAAATCTCCTAATAAGGCCACGAAAAGATCCCGGAATACTCTAGAGGAGACGTTTTTTATATAACGGTTGTTTTCTTTGTGAATGTCAAAGTTCTGTATAGTTAAAAGTTTGAAATAATAGTGATGGGAGCTCCTTCTTAGTGTTCAGAGGCTGTGTTCCTCTGCAGTATCTGGCAATATTGATCTAAAACCATTATAAAACTGAACATAATTTGGCAGAGAGGAAATTATTTAGTTGTGTTATTTGAATATGTTTGACGAATGTATAGTTTGTGTAGAAAACAGTGTTTCCAGTGTAAAATAAATTAAAGTTCATAATGAGCTTCTTCACCGTTCACTGCTGCAGGAGGAGACGTCAACGCTCCACCACATCTGAACTGTAGTAACCCTGGAATGATGCCCCCTAGCGGGCGAATGTCATATAGCCTTGAATGTAATGTATGCAGGGCTGAGAGCAGGTAGACTCACAAACAATGATTCATTCGTTTAAACTGCAAAGGAAGAACTAATCAAAACTAGATAGATAGATAGATAGATAGATAGATAGAAGGACGAACAGATTCAGGGACAGTGAAACCACGTCCTCCTCAGTGTCTTATCAGCCGTGGATCCTGTCGTCCACTCGTCTCCCTCCTCTCGGTCTCAGGGTCTGAAGTGGACGTGGTTTTCATCACGGCTCCTCGCAGGTCGACAGATTTACGTACACACGAAGATGATCTACTGCTCCGTGTTAGTCACAGATCAGAAAAATGTACGACCTGCACAACCAGCAGCTCTATATTTATAAACATGTTCCTGATGGAGCTCCTCGTCACGTCAGTCCGGCTGCACGGGCTTTAGGTCGGACACGTGTCGGCACCGACTCGATGGAGACATCGTGCAGACGTGCAGCTCCATGTCTGGTCCACAAAACAAAACGATTAATGCCTATTTAGAGGATATTGTTCAATAGGTTTCCCCTCATATCTTTTACCAATCAATTTATCTGTGCAACGATCCAGGCTGATCGAGACACACCACATCCTTCCATCAAGTTTCATGGTAGTTTGTCAAGTAGTTTTTACATAATCCTGTTTAAGTAACAGACAAACAAACAAACCAGAGCCTATAGGGAGCAGGGTCCCTCAGGAAGTCCCCAGGGTAAAGGCTCATGAGACAATTAAAGGATAGAGATTCGCAAATGATTGTTTCCTTATTAATAGCAGATGATTTTACCTCATGATCAGACCTCTTGAGAAGTGGACAGTGTTCTCTTATAGAGGTTGTGTTAGAATTAGCAGGATTGGGACAGAACCCCAGAGGGAGTTGTTTGGTCGTTTCACTAGATCTCTGAGAAAATTATTTTTCCTCCTGTAGAACCACATATGTGCTGATTCCTTCCGATGCTGTTTACCCACACGTTGCGTTGACCCCGTTCCCAGCGCAGTGCAGATTACACAAAACCTCTTTTCATAGTGAATCCCTCCAGGTGCTTGGTGTGGTATCAGCAGCTATCATGTGGTCTGGTGGGGCCTCGCAGACTCAGGGCGTCGCTCTGCCGTCCTGCCGGCGTTCCACTGATCCCGGTTCGAGCGGATGACTCACTTCCACAGTCTAAACAGTGCAACTGGTGTGTGTGAGTGCACACGTTTGCTGGGGGGGGGGTAGTGCGTGCGTGTGTGTGTGTGCGTGCATGTGCTTGTTTGGTTTGTGCCACATCCGGACACACTGTTTACAAGCCTCTCTAAACAGGGGAAGCCCGCTGGAACAAAAAGAGCCAGTTAAAATTGATTATGTAGAATAATAAACACACAACTCTGCACCGAGCTGAAAGGCTTTCGGTTGTTTCGTTTAAAAAAGATCTGGCTCGATGTCCAGCATCCAGATCTCCGACTCAGACTAAACGGCCTAAATGATGTCTGTGGTGAATATGTAAAGTGAGTTGGTTGAACGCGCTTTGTGTAAATCCCCCCCCCCCCCGAGAAAACAAAGTACTTTGGTATTTGAGCATTTGAGCGACGAGTTGCAGGAAACCGTCTCCGGTGGCTTCGCCGCAGCCGCGTGGAAACGAGCAGCAGAAACAAATTGTGTTTTGTGTGTTTGACATAATTTGTGCGGCGGAAGAGCAAATGGGCCAAACAGGGCCGAATGCTCGCTGGTGTTTACAGCGGCGCTCTCTCTCCTTATAAAGCGCTTTTGCCGACTCGTCTGTCCTTTTAAAGACACTTGAGGAATTTTCAGGACGAGTCACATAAATATCTGGTGGATCAGCATGTGAGGTTTATTTGAGGCCTCTGTTTATAAAACCCGGAAATGTGCTGCTTGTACTCCTTAACCCCGGCTCTTACCTTCAGTGACAGCTGTGTGTGTGTGTGTGTGTGTGTGTGTTGCGAGTCCTGTGTGTGTGTTTGTATGTGTGTGTCTGGTGTAAGTATTACAAATGTAAATCCTCATTATGTTAGTCATGAAATATAAAGGCAAAGACATGTTTTTAGGGTTAAGGTTTCGGTTTGTGTGTGTGAGCACATGTGTTTGCCTTTGTGTGTGTGTGTGTGTGTGTGTGTGTGTGTGTGTGTGTGTGTGTGTTTGTCTGCGCGCTCTTTAAGAGGACATATTATTGTGGTGTTCCGGCTCCGGGAACAGATGTTGGGTTTTGTAAATACAGGTGCAGAGAGTGTTCCGGAAGCCCCGGCGAGTAATGAAAACGTTCCTGTGGTTGTGTGATGGTGTAATGCCCAAAGAATTTCACAATTCATCTGAGGACAGCGGCGCTGCAGAGCTGCAGCTCGACGCTCAGGCCTGATTCCCCCCCCCCGTCGTAATGTGGAGGTGCAGATTGATTTCTCTCTACTCTCCGTCCCTGCAGCAGGATGAGCTGCTGCGTCTTCACACTGGAGCTTTGTGAGATTCACTTTTTGACGTCTCTGACAGGAATTTAACCTCCGTGCACCTCTCACCTCCATGCTTTCTCCTCCTCACTGGTTTTACAACAGTTACATGAATTAATCACTTCTTCATTTAGTTACAGGATACAGATCAGGCTCTAAGAAACACACACCAGTCAAAATACTATTATAGCCTATTAAGGAGTTTTGAGGCAGTTGTCAGTGTTTGCGAGTTTTTAATATTTTAAGATTTGCATATTAAAGAAAAAGCTAGAAAAGATTCCTGAGATGTCGTCATCAAACCTTTATGACAGAGACATTTAATTGAGGCTTGATATTTTACATTTTAACCCAAAACTTTATCATGAATAACTATAAAGAAAAGGCAAATACAACCAAAGATCTAGAACTAGGATTAAGACAATTTAATGATCGACAAACCTGAAACCTGATATGTCTGTGAAAGCCTCTTATTGGTCGATTTAGCCTATTTATTTATTTGATCAGCCAATGGGTGAACGGATCAGCCTCTAACAAACACACACCTCCCAGTCTCGACCCTGGTCCCTGATCGAAGCTGATCTGTGGATCTCGTTGAATCAAAGCCTTTGAGAAGAAAGGAGGATTCCTGTCTTAACTTTACTTGTGGTCTCATCATAAGTCGAAGTTTCTTTGAGCGTAATGTTTCGTATTTAGGGGTTTGATTCTTTAGTCGGGGGGGGGGGGGGGGCAGTTTGGAGGTGACCCCCTGAAGACAAGGCCTTGATTTGGGGGAAGGTCTGTGTCGAACCCAGATGCTGTAATTAAGAACATCCCTGTTGGAAAAACCACAACTAACCGACCCTCAGCTCTGTGAAACCACTTCTACCCTCTCCTCCATACCTAGTTTGGGCCTTGTTGTGATGTTTTGCAAATGTGCATTCTTGTTCATTTAGGGGGCCCCTTTTTTTTTTACTCAATTCCCAATAGATCTCTGGCTTATTCGAAGCATTCTGGAAACGAGTGCAGAAACAGAGAGAGAGAGAGAGAGAGAGAGAAACAGAGAGAGAGCGAGAGAGAGAAAGAGGAAAATGAGTCCACATAAGGTTCAGATTAAATTGTGTTGTGTTGCCTCTTTTTTTTCCAACCTCCCTTCCCATCGGATGTTTTCATAACTAAACCAAATGTGAGCACGGAGTCAGCCAAGAGCAGTCAGGAGAGAGAGAATCCCCACGGCACCGTGTTGAAGTCACATCTCTGAATCCCGGTTCCTCTGCCCTGCGGGTGTCCAGGCTCCACGAAGCCAGTTTCCCCTCCGGTCAGAGAGGAGTTTCATTCAGTCCAGACAGATTCACGTGATTGTTTGTCACCTGCTTTGAGTCTGTGGGGTTTAGCTACAGCCTTGTTTCTATAAAGATCCTGTTTCCCTTATTCTGTCCAGATTATACTGTCCTGGATTGAGAAGTCAGGTGTCTTTACTTCATTTTAATTATGGAAAAAGGCCATATAAAGCAAAGACTTCACTCTAATTAATAAACCTACTCTTTGTCTCTTTAAACTGGTGCCGTGTGAGTTCTCAACATGTTTGCAATGGGCTGTTTGTTTGGCCTGTGTTGACGCCGGAGGCCGTTTTCTCTCTCAAACTGTAAAAGTGACCTGCAGTAACTGGGATGCACTATAAAACCAGTAGGCTGAACCCTGACCTGGAGGACCAGTTGCTGCTCAGTGCTCTCTTGTTGTGATCGACTTCATCACTTAAGCTGATGAGTCCCAGCCGCTGCTGCCTCAGAGCTCCGGTCGCCTTTTTTATTCAAAGTTTATAAATATCGAAAGTTTCCAAATCACAACCGTATTGGACACCAGACTTCCTTTGGCCTGAAGCAAAAACTCAAATGCCAAATGTGAAGCCGACAAGATGAAGGATTCCTTCCTCCTCCCTACAGATGGAGATTACAGGAGTTATTTGATAGATTATCGTGTAAACACATTGTTAATGAAACAAATATACACTTTGGGGACTCTCTTGACTTCCTAGACAAAGTTTTTAAGTTTCTCCGGTTCTTCCATCGTAATCCCTGCAGCGGCCTCCACCTCCTCAGGGCAGGCAGCTGATGGTCTGGGCTGAGTGCACGTGGTGTTGTGGCTGGTGCTCCTCATCTCCCTCCTCGCCCCGGCTTCCTTCCACATCCTGTCCGGCCCCGTCCCCTCCACTCGGACCAGATGTTTTTGTGCGGTCTGAAGCATTAACGCAGATGAAGAGCTGAAGTGGAAGCCAGGTGGAATGATGGGATGTTAAGACCACTGGGGACTGAGAGCGAGGGAGAGGAGGAGGAGGAGGAGGAGGAGGGTGGGCGAACTGGGATGGAGAGAGAAAGAGCTCAAAAGAAAGACATCAGACGTCAGGGGAGCCGGGACTGGGGAACACATTGGCCGCGGCTTGGCGAGCTCGCAGAGGACGAACCTGCTCGCATTAATTGTGTGTCTCCTCCTCCTTCTCCTCCTCCTCCTCCTCCTCCTCCTCTTCTTCTTTTCCTCTCGGCCTGTCCGTCACTCGCCCAGTCGGACGGGTCCTGGAAATATATAAACAGGATGCAGCCTTGTCTGATCGTAAATCCCCTCTCGTCTGCTCCCTGGCCCCCAGCCCTGGACCACGTCCGTTCTCCTGCAGCCCTCGCCACCCCAACTCCTGCTCAGACCCCCCCCACCCCTCTTTCGCTCAGAAGAGGAAGCCAAGAGTTTATGTGTGTGCGTCTGTGTGTGTGATGTGTGCACATCACAGCCTAATGTACAGCTCTGGGTTTGGAAACATGGTTGTGGCTGGTTTTGTATAACTACTAATCACTGCATGTAATTCACTGGGAGGTGACCTGTCCTCCCACCTGCAGGGGTTAAATCTGCACAGCTGGATGCAAGCTGACGTACACATGCTGTTTCCTGCTTGGTCCTCTTTCCACTGCTTTCTCATACATTCTTCCCAGGCTGTTTAGTGATGTTTGCAATATTGCAACCAGACCCACCTGCAGACCCTGTTCTGTAATGTACAGGGGAGAAAATTGCAAACAGAAAAACGAATCCGTGTGACTGATGGTTTCACATTCCTGTGATTAACAGCATATTCCGATTTTGCTGTAGGAATGAAATACAAATTCAGATCAACATCCTTAGTAGTATATCAACACCACTTTTTCAGGACCTTGAGCTGTTGGGTCCGGACATATTCCAGAGTTTTGCTTTTGACATATGAAGAACATCTTGATCTGCGTCCTCTTCATGCACAGCTTCTCGTTTTCATCCTCGGACAAATAGAATTTCAATTTTAATCTGTGGAATATGTCATAAACATACAAATAGATATCTGCAAACACAACTTCTTATATAGTTAAATATTTATATATATTTTTTTCTGTTGTTTTTATATAGATATATTTTATTGTACTATCCACTCCAGCAGCTAAGCTACTGGATGATCTAAATTTCCAACGGGATTAATAAAGTATCTATCTATCTATCCATCTATCTATCTATCTATCTATCTATCTATCTCTCTATCTCTCTATCTCTCTATCTATCTATCTATCTATCTATCTATCTGCAACCTGTTTCCGTTTCAAAGTAAAATCTCTCCAATCTATTCATTTTTCACAAAGTTTTCTGTTGTTGTTGCAGCATCGTAAGATTTACGGCCTCATACATATACTTTTATATATTTTATTTTTATTTCTAGAAACACTGAAGTCACACCACAGCCCTCACGCCCTCGCTCCTCGGCACAGACGGGCGCTTCCTGTGCAAACAACAGCAGATCAGCAACGCAGCCGCCAACAAATCCTCGTTCTCACTTTTCACTAGTGTTGTTTCTTGTTTGTGTGTTTTTTCTGTAACCAAGCGACCGACTGCAGAGAAGAGCATCTGCTTCCTGGTTAAATTACACGAATGCCCGATGTGTGTGTGTGTGTGAGCGGTGTTCGTCTGAATGGAGCCTGGGAGGTTCTTTAGGTTCTCTCCTCCCGAGGTGTGTGCAGCACTTTGTGTCTGCTCTCATTCGTCACCTCGGCCTGTTGCAGGTCGGTCTGTGCCCGGGAGTCCTCGTCTCCTTCGGGTCAAACTTGCGAGTCGCTCCTCAAACAAAGGCTCCTTCTTGATTCTGACACGCCAACTGTTTGTTTTGCCGTCTTCTTTTTGTTCAGATGCAGAAATCTCCCAAACCGAAAGGCATTCAAAACCTTAAGCGCTTCAATTACACTTCCCTTCCTCTCGGCCCACTCGCTTTTCTCTCCGATAATGCCGGCCCAATTATTTTCGCCTTCAGAGAGGAATTAGTGTTCATTTTGAGATTTGCGTTTTCGCGAGGCATGTATCAACTCAGCGTGTACAAGCCTGAATGTTTTCAGTACAGAGTTGGACTGGGTGCAAGTGGGTTTGGAATAAAAGAATAAAAAAACCACCTCCGAGCCACAGCGACACTGGCGATGCTTCTCTAGGCAAACAAACACAACTTCCACGTCCCTGTTTGTGCCTCAAGTCACAGCCCTTTGTTTTCTCTGTGATTCACCTCTTCTGTTGCAGCCTCTTGTGGTCGGATCACTTCTGAAACAAGCTTTTTTTTCATGAACTCTGTTATAAGTGACTTCTTTTCATCTCTGTTGTCCTGTTGTTTTTGGAGTGAAACAGATTTTCTGAACTTTTGCCTCCTCGGCAGCACAGCAGCTCTGTGGATTCTGTTTTTCCTTTCCTCTGATCCACTGAGACTTGTAACATGTGTGAACTCTCTGTGTACAGGTTTACATGCACTCAGACGAGCACTGGGAGGTTCCCAGCAACCATCAGACCAGCAGCTGATGGGCACGGTGACCGTCACCCAGCAGGACCTCCAGTGGGCCATGTCCGCTGTGAAGCCCAGCGCCATGAGGGAGGTTTCTATAGATGTGCCCAAGGTAAACTCCCTCTCAGCTTTATATGTCCTCCCACCATCTCTTAATGTTTTAGAAAAACCATCAACTTTTAAACAATCCACCGATATGAGCCCATCACAGACACATTGGTATCAACGTTTAATATCGTGTTTCCTCTTATTTATGGTTATATATATCAAAGCTTATGGTTAAATGGTAAAATATCAAGCCTCTATTGCATTTCATTGTCATAAGGGTTCGATAACGACAGCTTAGTGTAAAGGTTTCACTCACAAAGAGCAGTATCCACATCGGTCAGCTCTCTAACACAAATCGAGTTTCTGGCTTCGGAACATGTCAGAGTAAAAGCATGCAGACCTGGTTCCTGTGGTCAGAACGCTGGTGAGGTTTCTGACTTCCTGCAATCGATACTGGACCCTTGGAAAAGTCGTTATGTAGAAGAGAGTGATGCTTTCCAGGCCCAGAAAAAGACGGATATGGTTCTGAAATCTTTCCAGAGTTTGTCTGCGTGTTCGCCAGGAGGGCCGAGGGAAAAGCAACCGGTCGAAAGATGTGAGTAAACAAGTGGGAAGAAGTTTAGTAGCACCTCTCTAGAAAAGACAACACAATAAAACATATGAAACGTTTTCAGAGAGCAAGTCGGAGACGTTAATAAGCACCTTTTTAGAAAAGATTCTACAAAGAGCAATAAAAGATGCAGATCCTCCATCTGAGCGGAGCAGCGTCCAAAACAAACACAGATTCACTTTGAAGTTCTCCTCATGTGAAAACCTCCGGGGGCTCACTGATGATATAAAGCTGCAGCATCTAATAAAACATCCGAATTTAATGAGGAGACCATGTAAAGAAATCAAAACGTTTGTGTTTCATAAGACATTTTAGAGGACTTGGTCAAAGACTTGGCAGCGGCGCCCCGAACCACAAGTGACCAGTACACGGAGTTGGGAAGTCGGCCCCCCCGCTGCAGAACAAACAAGAGACAGAGGAAGGAACATGTGGTTACGCTTCAGCTGCGACACGTCGTTCACGACTCGGGAGAGAATCACGCGAGTAGAGGAAGAAAAACCATTAAGAGGCACATGGAGCGTGGAGACCCTCCCTTCACGTGCCTGCCCAGTTTATAGCATCATCTTTAATGACACCATCTGCATTGGATCCCGTGTTTGTAATCAGCATTAGTCGTGTCCCAGCTGCACTCAGACCCTGCGTGGCCTCGGGAGGAAGCAGACTGGTTCGGATTAGTCTGCCTTCTTTTTAATTAAAGCACAAAACAAACAGAATCGTCACTTATCACCACAAGAAAAAGCGAAAAAGCTCATCACCCAGTTTTGTCTCTCTAACGCTACGTTCGGAAAAAAATCCCAGAAACCCTCCTCGGACCGCGAACCACCGAATCACCCGCACTTAAAAGTTAGAGGTCAGGATCAGGAGGAGTGGAAATGACCCTGTGGCCATTTTACCCTCCGCTGCAACGCAGATGAATCACTTTGCTCTCAGCGAACGGAGGGAGAACGAGTGGAGCGAGGGATGATGGGGGGTGGGGGGGGGGGGGGGGGTTCGGTGGGATGAGAGGACAGTGGTGAGACTGCAGGATGTTTTGGAGTTTGCATGTGTAAGACATAACGGACAGGAAGAGGGCTAACATCATCCTCCACCGGTAATTGAAAGCAGATCGGGTCGCTGATGGCTCCTGCCAGCAACCAAAATAAAAAAGGAGAGAAAGAAAGAGGAGGAGGAGAAGAAGAAGAAGAAGAAACTTCCTTCCTATCCCTTCACCCCCACCCGCCCGCCTGCCCCGCCCCCCCTCCTCTCTCCCTCTGCACTGAGCTCACCCGGAGACGCTCAGTCCTTGCGGCCGGTTCGTGGAAACAAGAGACTTTGCTGTATCCCCCTAGCACAGCTCAGCTGAAAGGCCAGCCGCAGAGCCCCGGACTTGATTATATCCACATGAGTGCAAACATTTGTTTCTAATCCATTTTATATAAGAAACTTCCAGCGGTGCCGGATGAACACACGCCTCGAGTTCCTCGGAAACTCTCTCAGATCACGTATCTGGAGATTTGAGCTCTGCACGTCGCGGCTCTCCATTTACGTTTTATTTACATGTAAATAAATTCAAAGTTCACTCTTAATCCTTTGCTTGTTTTGCGACAAGGAACTCTTCCTCTCTTTGACATTTCTCTTGTTTAACCACCATTGCTTCATTTTTAAATAATCATCCTCCACCGTGCAGTCTGGCTTTAATATTTTCATTTGGCAGCTGTATAACAAGCCCATTTATTCCTCCTTTTTAAACGTCCTCCTCGTCTCCCTTGAGTTTCTGTGTCTGAGAAGTCCCCCCCCCCACCCCCCCCCCACCCTCCTCTCCACCCCATCAAAGGGCCAGAGCCTGAGAGGCCCCTTGTAAAGTTCAGAAAACAACAGTAAAAGATAATAACTGGGTCTCGTACAGAAAGGACGGGAGGGAGGGAGGCGGAAAAACACACAGCACGGAGGTGTGAGTCAAAACATTGGCTTCTAATTCCACAGACGCTCGTGACAGAAAGAGCCTTTCAATTAATCTGACTCTCTGTATTGTGATTTCCTCACAATGACTCCATCGAGTCCGCCACAGGAACAAGGGGAGGGTGAGGAGTGAACGGAGTCGCGTTGCACATCTGGCCTCTCGATGGACGGAGGCTAGTGATGGATTTGCACTCGGGATGATTGGCAGCTCGGAAAAGGATGTTGTCACTGAACCCGGAGGCTGGAGGCCTTTAAATCCCCTAACCTGCTAAATCTGGTTCAGATAGCAGGGTTGAGTTGCACGTCACTCTTAAAGCGCTTCTTTAATTTACGTCCCCTGTGCCTGAGGGACGACTTTACTTGTCTTTTATGATATCATACACCGTGAAATGACAGGAATTTGTCCACTGCATTGTCTCACTGCTGCTCGCCGCATAAAGACGAGGTGTCATGTCACGAATCCAGAAATGTTTACTGACGTGTGGTCGACCTGACGCACACATCGCATGTGAGAACTGGAGATGAACTGTCACACCCATAAGGATTATCAGGTGTCAGGTTGTTTGATCCTTTTGATAACAGACAACTTTATTTTCTAGAATCAAACTCAGGATCTATTGAAAAGCACTGGAGAATCAAAGTATAACACGATAGAAATGTTATCGCTCTGAATTTTACGCGTTTTTACTTTTTTCAGCCATTTTACCAGAGAGGAAAAGTAGTAGAAGATGCTTTTTCAGACTAACTCCCCTCTGGAAAATGTCAGGAAAATGTCCAGACTTCAGTGTGTGAAAGCACGAGAGATGATGATGGTTCATTAGTCAGTTTCTAATCACTGCTGCCCAGACTCTGCCTCCAGGAGTCAAACAGTGCACGTTGGCAGCGCTGGTGTCCAGGATACTTTGGCTTCATTTCTGTTGGACGGGAGAAAGTGGAGAAGTGTCGTCCATCTTCATATAAAGTCTGTGGTTCAGACACTAAACGTCTTTGGCACAACGTCTCCTCTGCGTCTGTTCTTTTCCATGTTTCTTCGTTTATCTCTTTTCCTCCCGCTCACCTGTTTCCTCCATCTCTCTCTGACCATGAGCCTGTTTTTACTGTTGCTTTTATCTCACTCCACTCTTTATTTCATTTCATTCCTCTCCGGGCCCTCAAATGAGCGTTCTGGTTCGCCTGTCTGCTTCCGTCCTGCAGTATCTCCTCATCTCTGCAACACTCCTCTTTCTCTCTCTCTATCCCTTCCTGTCCTCCCCTCCATCTGTCCTTTCCCCCTCTCTCACTCGGCGCTGTCCATAAATTGTACGGTATTTACAGTATGTGGCCAGACGCCAGGTTTCCATTAGGTGCTTCGTACCCCGGAGACGGCGCCGGTGGCCTGGGATGTGTTACCTCTGGACGGAGAGTGGAGGAAGGAAGGGAGGGAGGGCGAGGGGGGGTGGTGAGCGAGCATGTGAAAGAGAGTGAAGAGAGAGAGGTAAGAAGCAGTATTTAAGGGAGAGGGAGCAGGAGGGTGTGATAGTGAGGGAGTCAAGTGGGAGAGAGAAGAAAGAAGAGGAAGTGTGGTAGAGATGAGACGGATAAGAAACAGAGAAATGAGGTGAACACATGAAGCTACTGTCAGTAACCTGGTGGCTTTTGACTGTCACTTGACCAAAGGACATTATATAGAGACTCATATTCACCTAAACCCAAATCTGCATGTCTTTGCACAGTGGAATGAAGTTGGAGTCGATAGAAAACCGACAGAGACACGGGTAGAACGTGCAAACTGCACCCAAACCCTGAAACTATCATTTCAAAGAATAGTTTCATCAATTCAGCTTCACACTCCTTCGTCCTTTCAAACAAGAATGATCAAAACTGATGCAGTAGAACCAGAGATGTGTCTACATTACCCACAATGCATCTATACACAGATGTTACAGTAACCAGGGCTTCGCGTGTGCATGTAAATGTAATCAGAGCTGCAGCCAAGTGTGTGCAGAAGGAGTGCACAGGACTGAGATAAGACAGAGGAAGAAACACAGAGATATGGAGAATGAGCAGATATGAAGGTAGATAAAGGGAAGAGATAAAGGTGACATGCAGGGAGAGAAGGATGGTGAAGTTATAGAGGAGGAGGGAAAGAGGGATGGAGGGATTAGAGCTGAGAAAGGGAGGCTAGAGCGGTTGGGCAATGAAGAAAGAGACAGGAAGGATGAGAGAGAGGGATTTGGATGAGTTTCTCCTCCTTATCTGCTTTATCTCCTCCGGTTCTTCGCTGCCGGACTCTCTCTCTCTCCCCCCTCTCCTCCCTCCCTCCCTCCCTCCATCTGTCAGACAGACAGCTATTGGCCGCAGCCCTCTGTTGTTGTTCCCTCCGTCCAGCGGCTCCCCCGGTTCAACCCGAGGCCCCCGGTTCCTCCGTCTCATCCCAAATATGCTTTTAAACATCCCCCCCCCCCGTCTCTCCCAGCCGACCCCCGTCATCGGTCTGGAAGAACTCTGCGTTCTTTTCTGCGGTCGGTCAGAAAGCCGGAGCGGCGGGTTACATGAGAACATCTCTGACATCAGCGTGCAATCAGAGTTTGTTTGGTCTGCTGCACTCGATGCTGGCGATGCGTTCGCGTGTAAGCCGCCGCAGATTAGACGTTGTATGAGATTTCAGAAGAACGGGAATCGGAGCAGTGTATTAGACCCGTGGTGATTATTTATTAGAAATCATGCCCACTTCTATTATATATGATGCATGATGCATGATGCATTTTGATTGATTACATATATTTGACTGGATTCTAACCGGGTCGCTCTTTCCTTCTGGCTCTATTAAAGGTTCAGTGTGGTAAGAGTTAGGCAGCCATGTTTTTGACGGTAGCCCAACCTGGACAAACTAAACTCCTTTTGAGTTTTTAGGACACCTGAAGCTGCCACAGGTTCTCCATCATGTTTGGAAGTGGAGGGTGAGGTGATGGGTGTTCAGCTGCAACATGCAACCTCACCACTAGATGTCACTAAATCCTACACACTGAACCTTTAATGCCTTTTCATTCCTTTTTTAATTTCAATTAAAACATTTTGTGTTCAGCATCTCCAGACGCAGCTGGACCTGTTCACATCTGACCTTTGACCCCACTCGTCACCCATTATTAAACACACACAGTCACTCAGATTAATGGGTCACAGCCTCCTTGTCCTCCGTGTTTTGGTGGTTGTCAATTGTCACAGCGTCTTTGCTCCTGCTGCTCCCTTTACAATTTGGATGTACTGGTTAGTTTGGTGTCGGTAGTGACGTTATCTGAGGGGAAGTGATGTTATAGGCTTTCACAATATGTTACGTGAGAAGCTCAATATCTCATCTGCATCGTGTCCCCAAACGTTTCCTTAATCCTTGAAAGTTCCCTGATTTCCCCCCGGTTTCCTCCCTGCAGGTGCGCTGGTCCGATGTCGGTGGGATGGAGGAGGTGAAGCTGAAACTGAAGCAGGCCGTTGACTGGCCCCTGAGGCACCCCGAGGCCTTCACCCGCATGGGCATCCAACCACCCAAAGGAGTCCTGCTCTACGGGCCCCCCGGCTGCTCCAAGACCATGATCGCCAAGGCCCTGGCGAATGAGAGCGGGCTCAACTTCCTGGCAATCAAAGTGAGTAATAATTCCATCTCATCAGCGGGGTATCGTCTGTTTGCTTTGTCTCGAGGAGATTATGAAAGAGATTTAGATTTTTGGATCAGTGGATGATTAGTTGAAATCAGAGGAGGCTAAAGGGGCAAAAGGTTTCCTGTTTCCCAACCTTCTGATACACAAATGTGAACAAATAATGTCTCACAGGTGTGGCCCTTCTTATCGTGCTCTTGGCTGAGCGATCTGGCAAAACGCTGCGTGTGACTCAGTGAGAAAAACAGAGTAAGGGAATGGAGCTGCTCCAAAAGCTCACTCGAAAAAAGAGAAATGACAAGACTCCGACTGACTTACTGCAGGTTTAGTGATCGCCAGGACGTTCAGAGCAGGTTTTTCAGAAGTGAAGCCATCAGCTTGATGGTTGATGATTTGTTGATTCCTGTCTCACATCAGAGTCGAGGCGGTTGTGCAACTTGCATTTCCATTTGTTTGTTTTTTCTGATAATCATGTGTAAACAAAAAGATGGTTCAATGAAAGTACAGGAGTTTTAAGTTCTGTTGTTTTTCTGTTATCTTACTAGCCTGAAAACCAAGTTCTTTATATTTGGTTGTTATGTTTTTATTTATAGTTATTCATAAGGAAATTGATTGATACATTTTCTTTTTATATAAACATCAGTCGCTGCATCAGTATGTGAAATGCAGGTATTGGCATTGGCCCCAAAAAATCCCCCAAAATGTATTGTGTATCAATATTCACCCCATTTCACACATAGAAGAGATAACCATCGACATTCGGTTAATTAAAGAAACCGCGACTCACACCATTCCCTTCATACTCTCACATTGTGCTCTCTACTTCCTTTGTCGGGTCCGAACTATGCAACTCAGTTTCATTCAACAGTAACTCCGAGGCTGCTGGCCTGAGAGATGTTTCCTTGATGACCCAGCTTCCTCTTCAGAGGGCGTCTTTGTCTGACCTCCGACCCCATGTTTGTCCCTTCTCATTCATCACTCCATCCTCCCTGTCCCCCAGTACCCCCCCCCCCCCCCCTCACAACCTCCCATCGAGGCCTGGTTGACGGAGATTGATTGATCAGCTTGTTGAATTGTTGATCAGTGGATATGTTTGAAGAGGGGTCACAGCGTGAGACAGAAAGCTGTGACAGAAGCTCTCACCTCTGATCATTAAGTCGTCAGCTGCTGGTTGGATTGTTGTCTTTGTTTGTTTGTCAACTTTGACCTAATTCATTTAGATTTTACCGCCACTCACAGGAGCTTAAATCTGAATCCTCATTAGATTTCAGAGGTTATACAATCAACATCATGAATTTATTAGTTTTTATCGACTTGACTCGACTATTTCAATGCATCCTTTTGCTTAAATTCCTGCAGTTCCCCTTAACCTGCATCTGTACCTCAATTTAATGAGTTGTTCTGAAACCCATTAAATGATTTATTTTATAAGTTTGGTGCAGTTAAGTCGGTTTTGTACAATCCTGCCAAACAAATACACAAACCAACAAACCGACAAGCCAAGTAGAGAAACCCCTGGAGGCATCCTCTTGTTTTCAAGTGAGTGCTGTACAATGATCAAAACATGTCACACAAACGCATTAACGGCAACACGAGCGACACAACACAGTCACAAAAGACACACATCGGTAACACAAGCGCAACAGAAGGTGGCAACAATGGGTGGTGATATTGAAACATGCAATTGTGATCATCATGTGACTGACAAATAAACAAATGTTATGAAGCTTTAACTCCAATTGTCTGGAGATAGCAAAGGCGTATAAAGGATATATCGGGATCAAAGATAAGGAGATGCCATCTAGAGTAGATATATCATTAGATGCAGAATTATAATTCATCTCTGAGGTGTTTAGGCAAAGTTGTGGGTCATCAAGATCCTTAAAACACAACTAGAGTTCGGTTAACTGCTTACGTTCATCTGATTTCCTAGCTAAGTATAACTGGGTATTGTATATTATGATATTAAAGTTGGTTTTATGGCAAGTTGTAATATACACACAGCTGTTCTTCACTGTTTATCCACATCCACAATGATTGTGTTTCAGTTGTTGTGGCTTTAGCATTTGTGTTATCCGTCAGTTTGCTTGTGTGAAACATCTCAGGCCACTTCTAAAACATCAAATATCACAAATGTGCAGCAGCTGAGATGAATGTTTTTCATTTTTCCTGTTGGCGTGAGAGACAGGATCGTTGTTGGTGACTTGTGATTGAAAGAAGTTGTTCCACAGTCTCAGCTGCAGGTCTGAAGTCGTCATGATGAGAAGCTCTATAGAAAAAAGGTTAAAAAACATCCTGTCTCTTCCTGCTGAAAGCCGCTCTCCAGCATCTGCAATAACAGTATCAGGTTTTTCCAGAGCAGCGGTTGCTTTGACATAGATATGTTATCCAGATTTAAATGTGGATACTTTAAAGCTCAGCCTGTTTCCTCTGTGTGAAAAAGCCCTATTATCATCTTGTCAATTTCAGTTTCCTCCCATTGCAGCCACTGAAACGCACACTCACATCCGCACGTGCACACAAACACACACTGGCCGCGCTCCTCGCATCGCTGCAACGTAGATGGCTCTAAACTCGTCATGTCCAGACCTTTTGAGTGTGCGTCGGGGAGAGGAACCCGGGATTAATGAGTCAACCTCCACACTTACAGCAGGAGACAAAAGGGCTGGGAGTTAAGTGTCGTCTCCCCCGTCAGCACGGAGGTGTTGAAAGGGCGGATTGCTCGGGAGGAAGTTCTTCTGAGGGGTTGAGTGGATGTTTATCTGCTTCTGAGCGACGGAGAAGAGACGGAGGGGAAGAGACGGGGTTAAAAGAAGAAGAGGTTCAGTTAGAAGAAGAAGAAGGAACAGGAGTAAAATAAAGATGAATAAAACAGATCTGATTATAACATGAAGCACAAGTGCCTTCAGGATGTGGTTTTCCATCCACGCTGAAATATATTTTAAACTTTGTCCCTTGCGACTCATCTTTATGAAACATGAAATTAAAATTTGATGATCGAAAAAGCCAAAAAGTAAAAGCACCTCAGTCTTAATAATATTTACTATGATATTTATTACTGATTCCCCATGGCATATCTATCATGTTTGTTTCTATTGAAGACACATGAACTGTTCACATACTCAATCCCTATTATCTCAAGTACATATGGGGGTAGATTCAGGTTTCTCTCCCTATTTGTTACGATGAAGCAGCTGAGAAAAGCTATGAAACCACATTTTAATCTGCGTGATATGGATTTTTGTTTGCAAATTGCACAAATAAGCTGCTTTAAGACATCACATAACTTTGGATATTCCCCAGATATTTTCCACAGGGGTTGTATATGAGAACAAAAATGTCAACCAGTTGCTGTGAACATTTTCTTGAACTCAGTCCGGTGGTAAAAGCAGAAAAATATATCAGGAGGCTTAATAGTAGGCAAGTTGATGAAGTTGAACCACATACAACGGATGCACAAAAAAACAACACAACATCTAATGACATCTGCATTTGATCCTCACAATCTCCTGCTGTGTTCTTCATATGTGAAACACAAACTCTGGTTTCTCTGGAGTTCTGGAGACGTCTGTAGATACAGTATCAGTCCACGAGTGATATTAATGTGATACATGGATATTTATATTGTGTTGTTTTGACACCAAGTGAAACTTTTTAAAGTCGTCACAGTGTGAAGTCACAGACTCAGTCTCACCACAATCACACTTCTCTTCCAGGGGCCTGAACTTCTGAGCAAGTACGTCGGAGAGTCTGAACGAGCCGTGAGAGAGGTGGGTATTTTTATACCTCCATCTTCCTGTTTGATGAAATCACATGGTTTACAGTAGTTTGTCTCCCCCCCCCCCCCCCCACACCCCCACCCCCTCCCCTACGTCAACGGAAGTTAACGCAAATGGCCGTTCTTTCCTGGTGACCGCACCGAAGTCCTAAAGCTGCGGTGCCCTGTGTATTTTTAGTTGTTGACATAATGAACGGATGCAATGCATGACATTAATGAGGGGCTGTGTTTCCTGTGTATGTTTGCGCACACTTCTGTCCCAGAGTGATTCACCGGCTCAGTTTTAAAGATTTGTCCTGTTTTCCCTCTGGTCTATTGTTGCTGCCGCCGCTCGCAGGTGTTTCGGAAGGCGAGGGCCGTCGCTCCCTCCATCGTCTTCTTCGACGAGATCGACGCGCTGGCCGGCGAGAGAGGAAGGTACGCCACAGACACCGGGCCTGCAGTTAGAATGAAAAGACGTTAGGAGGGCAGTTCCTTCCCCACACGATAAACATGCATTTCCTCCCTCATAGCTCCTCGGGAGATTGTTCTCTGTTCACCGCAGCCACTGTCCAGCGCTGTGGTCTCTCATTGTCCGGCGGTGACAAATGCACAGTCATGGCCGCGGTCTGCTTTAATTCACCGGCCGTGGCCTCTGTCCCCCGCGTGGCTCACAAAGATTCACTTATGAATGGACGGGGAGCAAACATCCCGAAGAGTCTGCATGACTGCACTATCAAAGCCGGCCACTCGGTTCCCATGGTGTCCTCTTGGACGTTCGCGGGCCTTTCACTGCCGGCGAACACAGAACACAGTCTTGTCTGCAGGCGCTTCAGTGGGATGGCACCGGGAACATCTGTGGCTTAAAGGAAAGGGGACGGGGGGGCGGATAGAGGACACAGATCGGAGGCACACAAACACTTCATTGTGCCCTTCCACGGCAGATGGGGAAGGCCAAATATGCAGCGTGCTTCCTGGTAAACCAGTCGATGAAACTAAATGTTGCAGCAGGGAGCACGGAGAGGCCAGCGGGTCGTCCCTGTAACTTCTCCATGTGGCTCCTGCACTCGGTTGATTTAAAGCCACAAAGCATCAGAGTCAATTTTAGACTTTTTAAAAAGTTATTTTTTGTTAAAGTGAGTTCAAAACCCGGTAAACAGTTTGTGTTGAAGACGAAAGTTTGTGGATTTGTAATCATCTAACTTTTCTCCACCGTAGCATCTCATGTTTTCTCCCGAGAATCAACAACTTTCATTACATTTGAAATTTTTAATGATGCACAGCATCTTATAATATAATTATTACAAACTTTATTAATATAAAACCTTCCTGACATTGTTAAGTTCTTAAAAAAAAGAAGTAAAAAACTAAAATGTAAAAGGCAGTTAAGAGAGTTGACTAAAAGGAAACAGGCCGCATTAGGGTTAAAGCTGTAAAAATTACTAAAATTAATTAAAGACATTTAAAAGTACTAAACCTGGTGCTTTTATTATCACTTACTGTTAGTAATATGAGAATATTGAGGCTTCAACTTTGCAATAACATCACCACAACTAGTACAGCTGATTCAAATTAAGTATTTTTCACATAGTAGAAGAAAAAGGATAGTTTCACGTGTTTCTGTGAATAGAATCAGATCCTAGCTCCTGCGGTGGAAACATGGCTGAAGTCTCGGTTCCACTTCCTGTTGTAAACCATCTTCATTCTGTCACATTTGTCTTCCTGTGTGTCTCAGTCCTCGCTCGTCTCCAGAGAAACACCAAGCACCGATGTTCTCTGTAGTCTAGACTAATTTCCAGTGTATTTCAGCTTGTCGTCATCAATCAGTTTTCCTGGCAGTTGAACTTTACAGTAAGCCCGAGCCACCGACTCCTTATATTGATGCTCAGCCGACTCTGACCCCGACGCAGCTGCAGCCCGGGCTCAGTGATAACGCAGCGCGGCTTGAGCGTTTGTCATCTCTGGCGTGATGGACGTGGGGCTGGACCCGAGCCTCCGGGCCCCTCGCCGCTTTAAGGAACACGCACTTAGCGCTGATCTGTAAAGGATATTTATTGGTCCTCGCTTCCTGCCATGTTTAATCAATGAAGTGGCTCACGCACACGCCGGCAAGAATTCAAAACTGTTGACACAAGCAGACGGCCTCGGCTGTATCACGCATGTTTTTTTTTTCTCCTCCCCTCTCGAGGCAGGAGATGAGAAGCACCTGTAAATCTGTCAGCCGAGCTGCCACGAGTCCGAACTGGAGGAATGAAATGAGGAAGACAGACAGAAGTCAGAGAGAGAGAGAGAGAGAGAGAGAGAGAGATAATGGAGGGATAGGCGGATACAAACAAAACTTGGAAGAAGAGAAGAATAGTTTTGGGATTAGAGGAAGAATTTCGGCTTTGTGCAGGATTGACCCTGAACTCACGAGTTTTGAGAAGAATCTCGAAAGAAAAATCTAATTCTAAGAGACAAAGAGAGAGAAACGTTTCCATCAAAAGGCAGAAACATGTCTATAGAAGGAGAGAAATACAGAAAACAGGGGTTTGCACATTTCCCCGAACTCTGACTTTCACATATTGTAGAATATATTCTCAATCACCAGCTGTCTCCTTTAAGAGATTCATCAGTGTTGGACAGTGGGTTGGTTATTTTCCATAGCGCCGAGTAGACAGCCAACCTCCCCAGCTCGCACGCAAACACACACACACACACACACACACACACACACACACACACACACACACACACACACAGTCTCTGTTGACAGGGCCAGCGGAAGTGCCAGACGACATTAGCAGAGACAAGGCTGCAGAGGAACACAAAGGAGCTCTGTCACTGAGATATGAAGGGGAAGAGGGGAGGATGGGGGGGGGGGGGGGGGGGTTAGAGGGAGAGAAAGTTTGGGTGAGGAGGGGAGATAGTGGAGAGAAGAGGGATTAGGGAGGATGGTGGTGGTGAATTGGAAGAGAGAGAATGGAGCAAAACTGGTGAAAGAAAGTCAGAGGGAGAGATGAAAAGATGAAGACTGAGAGACGGAGGAAGAAGATGAGGGAAGGTGGGATGAGGAGAGATGAAGAGGAGGAGGAGGAGTGATAAGATGCTTTCAGACATGCACTGAACTCCAGAAGAGTGAGAACCAAAATGTCTGAGTCAGTTGATCTGCCAGCCCCCCCCCCCTCTTTTAAATACAGCAGCAAAATGTCCAGAAGATTCCCAGTATGCCGTTTTTTTTTTTAGCGAATGCTAAACTAAAAAAATTCTAAGAATGCTAATGATGAGGATGAATAAAAGCTTTTCAACATTTGCAAAAAACTTCTGTGCTAATCTGTTATTAAAGGTGTTAGATTCAGGTCCTGGTTGATTTGACGGGTGCTCCAGCAGCTTCCACTGGTGGAAGGTTTCAAACCAGTTTCTAATGGCGATCATATTGGTCACATAGACTCAGGGCTAAAAGTGATTCACCTCATTTTAACAACAAAGAGTTAAGAAGATGAAACTGTCGCCTCACACTTTAACACCAAACTCATGATCGAACGTTTTGCAGAATGTGAACTTATGTTTCCAAACTTCGGAAGAACTTGCAGGATTTACTTAACTGAACACTGATTATTCTTTATTAGAGAGGGACATTCTGCTTTTCAGTAAGACGTCATCTAAGTTGATTTTACTGCCAAAGATTAAGAACTGTGCTAATGACAGAAGCTGCTAACAGAGAGTCAGAGTGTTAAAAACTCCAAATATCAGTGACGACTGCAGTTTAAGGCCTTTGTTGAATTGGATCCTGAAGTTTCACACCGCTGCATATTTGTACCTTTCATCTTCCATCACGGTTTCATTTCCATCATCACTTTCCCCCATTATTCACTGTTATAAATATTTATTTATTTATACATGTTTCTTCATTCGTCATTTATCTTTTCCCCACTCTCTATCATCTGTCTTCCTCTCATCCACGTCCTCAGCTCCTCGGGCTCCGGCGGTGTGGGCGACCGGGTCCTGGCTCAGCTCCTGACAGAGATGGACGGCATCGAGCAGCTCCGGGACGTCACCGTGCTGGCTGCCACCAACCGGCCCGACATGATCGATAAGGTAAACAGACGCCGGCGCTCTTGTCTTTATCTCCCCTTCCTCCTCTTTGGTCTGTAATTGATAAGGTTAGGGGAGATGATGTGCGTGTCTCCCTTGTCGCCTCCTCTCTCTCCCTGCCTCTGTTGTGGGTGATTGATAAGGTTAAAGGTCGCTCGCTCCGGCCTTTCTTCCTCGACTCTCTCCCGGCTGCTTGGAGGATGTCACTGAGTTGCTTTAGGGGAACTAGATTTTTGTAGGAGTCCGGCTTGGAGTGATTTAGACTATGCTGGATCTTGATCATTTTACTGTGATTGGCTGAATCTTCTTGTCCTTTCTCCTCAAATGTGTGGCTCCTAATGAAAAACCCACTGCATGGTTATTAGTTTGAGTCCCAGTTCATCTCAGGCCTTTCAGGTGTGGAGTTTGCATGTTCTCCCGTTTTTCTCCGGGTTCTTCGGCTTCCTCCCGAAGTCCAAAGACAAACGATTTGGTTAAATTGAGATTTTAAATTGTCCACAGGTGTGAATCTGAGTGTGAATGGTTGTTTGTCTCTATATGTTGGCCCTTGTGATTGGCTGGTGTGAACCAGCGCCTCTCACCTAATGCCAGCTGGGATTATCTGTTCCCCCCCCCCCCCATGAACCCTCAGAGGATAATCTGAAACATGGATGGATGGATGTAATCCCTCAATAGTTCACTTATGTTTTCTTCTTATGCAGAAATCCATCTAAGGTGAATAAAGGCAGATTGTCCATCCTGCTTTTACTGGAATGAGACTTTTGTTCTTTAACTTCCTTCAAAAACTCTAAACTAGCATTGGATTTCAGTGGCTGCCTCCATTTTTGGACTAAATACCAAACTAAAGTCAAACATTAACAACTCTCTCATTCAACCTATCTGTCCTCTAAAGGTGTCTGATGCTTTTCCATCAAGATCCATGAATTATTCTCTGGGAAATTGGTAAAAAAATGCTGTGAGCTCTGTTAATGAGCCTGAAGCTGCACCAATGCAAACCGACACCAGCGTCATGGTGTCCGCTCTGACTCGGCTCATTTGAAACACACTACAGGTGGAGGGGGGGAAAACATCTGTCTCCTCTTCCTTTCTTCACCGCCTCCATGACCGTCCCAGAAAAGGGGGATCTTACTATCAGTCTCTTTCTTACACCACGCTCTGTCCATTTTCTATTTTCTCCCCTTACCCTTTTATCTTCCTCTCTTCCTCTTCCCATCCTCAAAAGCTTTCTTTGGTCTCTTATCCTCCCATCTCCGTTCTAATGAAATTTCCTGAGTGCTGATCAAAGACGGGCGTCTGGGCCTTGTCAGGAGGGGACACAGGAAAGGAGGATGTCGCGGCGCTCCTTAAGCTGCTGCTCCGGCAGCCGTCTGTCTCTGTCTCCCTTCCACTTTTGTCTTGTTGTTGCGTCTCCTCCTTCACTCAGGTTAAAAATATACCAACTGTAAGGAAGCGTTTCATTCCAAAATGGCACATTCATCTTCCAGAAATGCTAAACCTACCAAGTGGAAGCAAACATGAGCTGAAGTTGATGATTTGCTGTGTTCCTGTTGCTGATTTGACAGATTTTTCCTCGTGCATAAATCTTTATACGTTTGCCAAACCGCTGCACTACTTTCATCTTTTCCATCGGCATCGTTTTTTCTTTTCTGTTTCTACGTTTGATTTTCAGACGTAGCGATCGTGTATCTCAACTGAGGAGGAAAAGCATGAACTAGTCGGCACGTCTGTTTTATGTGAAACTCGTAACTGCTCACCGCAAATCCATCAGCACGTATGAGATGCTCCTCCGAGAAAAATCCTCCGTGTACAAATCTTGGGTAACCCCCCTCCCCCCTATCCTCCATCCCCCCGCCCCCCCCCCGCCCCATTGCCAGCCCACTTGTGGAGAATTGATCCATCGCTGTGGTGGCGCAGTGACAGCGACTTCCTCCACCTCTGCAACTTGTTGGCGTTTCATTTCAAACTCCATTAGAGGCATGGCAGCTAAGACGCCGCCTGTGTGTGTGTGTGTGTGTGTGTGTGTGTGTGTGTGTGTGTGTGTGTGTGTGTGTGTGTGTGTGTGTGTGTGTGTGTGTGTGTGTGTGTGTGTGTGTGTGTGTGTGTGTGTGTGTGTGTGTGTGTGTGTTGTCTGTTTGAATATCTGAGAGGGTGAAAAGATGCATTAGAGGAGAAACTAATGCTATTAACAGTAGGGTAGGAGTCGCGCCCCTGGGTGGACAGATGGGAAACCCCAGGCATCCTTCCACAAACTGACCCCCCCACCCCCACTCAGGAAGTGGTCTCCCGGGCAGCTGAGAAATCAGATTACCTCGTTCTGCCCACACGACCAACTGTGTGTGTGTGTGTGTGTGTGTGTGTGTGTGTGTGTGTGTGTGTGTGTGTGTGTGTGTGTGTGTGTGTGTGTGTGTGTGTGTGTGTGTGTGTGTGTGTGTGTGTGTAAGCCTTATGCATTGGGATCGCAAACTGCCAAATGGACATAGCCCCCCCCCCCCACCCCCCCCTGTGCCTTACTGTTTTGGCACCCCTACCCGCCCTCCTCCACCCCCCTTTGCCACCGCCACCACTGTCAGTTCACACCGGCCATTTCCATTCCAATAGCAGGACATGATGGGACAAATGAAGATTAATGGGACGCTCCGGTGTCAATGAAGTCATTGTCAGCTCCTGATGGAGCAGAGGAGGCTTCCAGGGGCCTCAGCTGCTTGATTGACGGAGCGGGGGGGTGGAGAGTGGCGTTTACTTTAGTTTGAAAGGAGCAGGTCTGCTGTCCGTCTTTCATCCAATGCAACAGGACGAGTTGTTTCTCCGAGTCACACGGTTGTTTGGAGTTTGAGCTTCTCCCTGAGGCATAGATGTCATAATGTGGTTTTATTTAATAACCTTAAAGTAGTTTGACTGAAAACCTTAATCAGGTATAGGTCCTTCGAAATATTTAAGAAGACTTTCTTCAAAAAAATTTGCCATTTAGTCAAATTAATTCAGATTATCTGGGATTCATATTTTAGTTTTGTTAAAGAGAGGATTTTAATCTGATGTAATAGAATCACACTGACACAAATCACATGTTATTATTGATCGCAAAACAGAAACGTATATTGAGCTGTCGTATGTTTGCTCATTTGATTTGGACTCAAGTAATTTCCTTGTGGTTTGAACTTTTATATCTCCACATTCTGTCTCTTTGCACAACTCCTCAAACTTCCTCTCGTGTGTGTGAATGGCATAATCGACACACACGAGCAGGTCACATGCAAACACAACGTGACTAATGCAGCTGAATCATATCTCAACAAATGTACAACAAAAGATAACAGATGCTAAAAAGTTTTCACCCGAGCACACAAAGTACTTCCTCAACACCTTTTGTATCGCGAGTGATTAATGTGTTGCAGAATAATCAGTTTCTTTGTGTGACGTGTACAAGTACACACACACAAAATGTCCCTTTCAAGCTCCGCACAACATCCGCTACAAGTTTCGTAGATTAAATTGTATAAAGTGATGCAACTGGAGTCATGTGAGCAGTCGAGCCCGTTCCTCTGCATGATGACACGTCACAAAGACACCCCACCCCCCACCTCCACCTCCCACTGAGCCCCTCCACCTTTTTACACTTCCTCTTTCCTTTGTATTGCACCAATCACCCAGGCCCACCTCTGACCCACCATGACCCGGCTGTGGTGATTGATTAGCACCACCAGGAATATATTTATCCAGCCTGGTGAGTAGGAAGTGCCCCCTGTCGCTGTGTTTGTCGAGCAGCTGTCGGTCTGTTTGTCCACACAAACACAAACACAAGCTCAAACAAGACGCTCGTTCTGTGTACCTTCTTTTTAAAGTTTGTCTAAAACCACAGTTTTCCCCCTTTTTCCAGTTTGTTCCTGCGAATCCCTCGGTGGCTCATTCCTCAGCAGAGATATCGCCGGTTTGCCGTTCCGCCCGAATGATCTATTCAGTTACCGAAGGTTCATTCAAGCTATCAGGAGGCGAGGCCGCTTACAGTTGAGAAAATAAGAAGCAGATGGGTCTTTGTTTGGGATCAGAAGTTGCCAACTGGGCTCTTATTAGATCAAGGGCCCAAAACAAAGCGGAGGCCATAGAATCAGAGTTGATAGAAAAGACCTAATATCCTTGAGGGACTTTATAATGACTTTGGCTTCATTCTGCTTGAGAAGAAGACAGTAAATAAGGTATATTTACTAGGCTTTTAAACTTGATAAGTCATGTATAACATTGATTTGTAAGAAAAAGAGACGAGTGCCACCTAATCTCTAGTTTCCTAGAGCCAGAGTGAAATCTTTCAATCACTCCAAACCCCAAAAGTAAGGACGAGACAGACCAGAGCAGCAAATCTTCAATTTGGAGAAGCTCTATGAAAACAGACATTTCTGCTTCACGAATTATTTAATGAATGTTTGAAACTATAAGCAAAAGTGTCACTAACCGAGTCATCAGCAGTTTGTTGCAGCACTGCTTATTTGTCTTTTTTGCATTCATTGCTTTCATCAAAATACGTTTTCAGATATGAACTCTGGAAAATGTCCGGCACACTGGGTCTGGAGATTTTCCAGAACGATTCAGGTGACACATTCAGCCCCTCCAGTACATTTCAGGAAACTGTCCAGACTCCCACTCGTGTTCTAAAGCACCTGATCCACTGTCCACAGTTAAAGTTGCATTCAGAAGTTACAAACAATTTCACTTGGGATTCACCAATCATCACGGGAGAGAAAACACCAGATACCGTCTTCCTCTGCGCCCCAAGTGCTTTTCAAAGCGTTATTTAGTAAATATAAATAATGTTAAAGTGTAACTGCACCGACGGATCGAGTCCCGACAGGCCCGAGCCGAGTGGCCCACCCACTGAACAGATTCTATCTCTGTTTCATTCACTTTGTTGTGGGTGAAATGTGCCAGAATCCAGCTGGAGTCACCGAACAGCTCCGCAGGCGCGTTACCGTGATGCTGCAAGAGTCTCAACAAATAACTGTGGTGTAACGCCTTCCCTCCGGATCAATAAGAAACCACGAAAAAATGATATAAAAAACCACAGAACACATATGAATATAATCAGCATCAGCTACATTTAGAGTTTTTAAATAGATATGACTTCTGTCAGTTTCTTTGTGTGTCTCAGCATGGATTTCAGGATCTAAACAAAGGTCAGTTTTATTATTTATTTTTTTCGCTCTTCCTCCCACAGTGCAACCACCAGATCTGAAACATCTTCTCTATTATCTGGTGTTTTACTGTTTCTCCCCTTTGCTCTTCCCTCTGAAAACCAGCTGTAGTGTGGCGTCTGAACAGGAGATGGTGCCAAACTTGACATGGGTCAGTTCCTGTGACAATTCTATTCAATACTGATAGATTAGAGATAAATACAAAGTCTTATTTTCTATATTAATCTGCACGAAGCTGCCTCTCTTCGTGGTCAAAGTGAGAAACGTGTAGTTTGAGCTTCAGTTCTTACCGAGCTCAGTTCTGTAATTGTGATAAAAGAAAAGCGATGGCTCAACATCACATGGAGTCATTTCTTGCGGTTGGCAAGAGCAGGAAACATGTCACACTAAATAAATTCCTACCACATAAAAACAGCCTGAAAATCTGACTTATGTCTGAAGGAACCCTACATGCTGTATTGTTTTATTACGGCTGTGTAACGATGCTTTGCTCCGTGCGGCGACTCCACGTTTTCAAGCCGTCTCTCTAAGTTTAGCAGTCATTTGCTCGTCCTGTGCACTATTCCTGTCATTCAGTGAAACGCAGCTCGGCCGCATGATGTAGTGTATGTCACTGAAACATGAGGATGAAGCGCGAGGCCTCGTGAGGTATTTTATGAGCCTTCCCAGTCTTGTGGTCTTGTGCGCTAGCATACTTCCAGTAACACAAAGTGGTGCTGTAACCGTGCAGCATGTGACTATTTTACGGTCGCCATCATAAGTGTAGGCTGTGCTCGTTTCCGCAGACCCACAAAACCTCCACATTTATTTCAGCTAAACGGATCAGAGCTGCTTCTTCCACTTTATATTTTGATTTCAGACACACAACTGCAGTGCGTCTGTCGTTTCTCTTTTGAACACGAACACAGGAGTGTAAATTATAAGGTGAATTAATTCATGCAGCCGCTCGTCGGCCGACTGGGAGTCGTCCAGAGTCAGAACCCGACATCGGGCCAGTTAGAGTGGCCTGAACATCTGCCAGTGTTTTCCTAGCCGAGTCTGGACGATGCTAATTGTAATCACAGTTGAATTCCTCCAGACTGTAATTAGTGGGCCACTCGGTAAATATCCAGGCATAAGCTAAGAGCAGCTTTGATTCTCTTTTTTTTCTCCTCTCCTCCGTCTCCTTCTCTCTCTTTTGCATTCACAGCTCACATCAGTGTGTGTGTGCGTGTGTGTGTGTGCATGTGTGTGTTTGTGGCTTTCCATTCATGTACGCTTGCATGCTGGTATCCCAGATCTTAATCAGCGGTGTTTTGCAAATGATTTATGCTTTTGTTATCACCTGCCTGGTGAACCAGAAAGGTGGGGGTTCCCACCTCACCACCGCTGAGAAAGTGTCAAATAAGTTGTAAATCACTTTGAAAGAAAAGTTAAATTGACTTTGATGCCCCGGGATCTCGCTGCAGCTCATTATGATGTTTCATGTGGTAACGATTGTCTTCGAGGTCAATTCATCTTCTGATCTTCACAGAGTCCAAAGAAATGTGTTTTGTTTCATAGAAAACAATAGTTTTAATTGTTGTTCTTGATTAATTATGAATACATTTTATTGTTCTTGACTCTGGAAACGTTGATACCTGGAGCTTCATTTAATCGCTGTTGGGTTTAAGCTTATTCAGGTTTCTCTGTCCTTTCAAAAGACTTCTCTGCCGTCGTGCAAAGTAATAATAAAGATTCCTGGATCTGCCCCGTTGTTCTGGTTTTGTTCCAAAATACTCAGAGTTGTTTGTTGGCTCACGTCCCGTCCTTCCACCAAGTTTCATGGAAATCCATACTGGAGTTTTTGCGTAATCCTGCCGACAATAAAAGACACAAACGCACAGGGGTGAACACACAACCTTCTTGGCAGAGGCAGGTTAGAAAACCCTCGTGCTAACCCCATAGGACGCATTTAATGTACGTTATGTTAGTTACTCACATGAATTCCTCTTAAATCCTTCTTCCATTAAGACTGTACATTAGGACTGAAGTGGAGAAATCCTCCCTTCAACACTCGGAACACCTCGGCCTTTGTTTCGTGGCCTCACACGAGGGCATCGCGGGATCCTCCAGAGTTTCGCTGCGTGAATACCTTTTTGTTTTGTCTTTTCTTTGGCAGAAACCTCCACCTGAGCCGTGCCTCCGCTCGACAGGAAGCAGCCCTCAGCTAGAGGAGCAGCCATAAGCCAGCCAGTCAAAACAGGCCATATTTTATTTTGTGTTGGGCCGACGTTATCATCTCCCAAGCTTTGCTTTCCTCTCGTGACGAGCCAAGCATGATGGAATCTCTATTGGTGCTGTCTTAAAGGATTAGAGCGTATTCACTGTTTTTTCCTGACTGCACAGTTCTGAACAGGGCCTCGCTGCCACAGGACAGGGTGTCCTGCTGGAGCGGAGCTGAGCCGTCCATACTACCCACACCGATATGAGTGTTCCTCCACTTACACACTGTCGTCTCAGAGTTTACCTCAACATCCAGGGCACACTGCTCAAAATTCAGTTTGTCAATATCAGCCAGCAGCTAGTTCTGGTGTCTCTCTCTCTTCTTCTTCTTCTTCTTCGGTTGAGCACGGTTCCTGTTTTTCAGAGTATTCAAAGTATTTCCTGCCCTGGTTGTGTTGCTGAGACGCAGTAATGAGAAGGCACAGTGAGAGTTTTGGCTTGTGGCTCAGTGAAGCTACAGTGGCAAAAGAAAACAAAAAGTGTGTGTGTTTGTGTATGTGTGTGTCTCTTCGAGCACGTAACGGGATACCACCTAGGGATGCATGAGCTCTGGGAAGCTGTGTGCATGTGTGTGTGTGTGTTTGTGAGCATTGGGGGGGGGCAGGATCCCCAGGCAAGTATCAAACTTCAAGGGCTGTATTAGGATCAGCTTTCACATGTGTGCATCCAAGAATACGCTGCAAACAAAAGCCTCCGATCCGACCAGACGCCAACAAAATAACAACCTCAATACCCGTGAAAAGATTTTAACTTGGTGGAAGAAAGTTGAAGAAAAACTTTCTATAACACGATACATTATTTTTTCCCGATTGTAATTTATAACGCACAGTTAAAAAGCAGTTCTGAAACAGTTGGAATACGTATTATCCGTACAGACGCTATAAAGAATAGAAGTAAAACAAAATGAGAGACCTGCTGCAGTCCAGCGAAGTGTGTGTTTGTGTGTTTATTTTCAGTGCTTCTCTTCCATTACTTGACAAAATGCTCTTTATGTTGAGGTGACAAGAAGAAGTATAACTTGTCATTTACAAATCAGCAGACTTCCGTCAGCTGCTCCTGTGTTATGGTGATCAAGAGGGAGAAAGACACGATGATGATGGTGGTGGTAGAGGTGTGTGTCTGTGTGTGTCTGTGAGAGTGTGTGTGTGTGTTGGGGGAGGACGGGGGTGAGGGAGGGAGGGAGGGAGGGAGGGACAGGGAGGAAATGAGGGCTCTTTGTGCTCTGCTACCTGGCAGACATCTCCAGCATGTGTCGTCTTGCCTCTTGGCAAGCCGAGACCACCGGCGCCCTTGGAATGCTCTCAGTTCAGGAAATCTCGTTTATTCTCATAAATGCTGCAGCTACCCCCCCCCCCCCCCCCCCCCCCTCCTGCAGACACAGTATTCTCCTCTTCTTACGAGTGTCCGTCTTTATTGTCACTTTTTCAGCTTTTTCTTTCATCCTCCGTCAGTTTGTCTCCAGTTTTTCTGTAGTTAATTAGGTCGTAAGCTGACATTTATATGATAGAAAGAACCAACCAGCTACTTCTCTGATTGGATAACAAGCTGATGAAACACTCATCGATCTCATCAATTAGGTGAATGCTGTATTTCGATTGTTTTCCATGTGACAATATGAGGAAATCATTTGTCAGTGTAATAACGGGTCTGATGGGCCCTTGAAACTCATGAATCTAACTGACCCTCCTGCCTCACAAGTACCTGGAACAACTCGCCTTCCCCTCAGCCCACATTCGAATTACAACACTGAGCAAATGACTTAACAACATGACTTAACAGTTAATGTAGCTGGTTAATCTCTCCGCCACATGAAAGCACATTAACCGGCCGGCTTTGTCTCACTTTGTAAAAAAAAAAAAAAACCCAGAGAGCAGGAAGGAGTCCTCATCGGCCACCATGAGGATACAGTCAGATCCACATTCAGAATAGAAGCTGGTAGGGGGCCAGCTCTGGGGGGTGGGCAACAAATAATACTCCCTTTGTATGTTCCCAAATATCCCCTGCTGAAGCCCCCTGAGCCTGGCTCCCTGCTCCGGGGATCCCAGCGTCCACATTACGATCTCCTTACAAGTGGATAAGGTGTAAGTTATGGGGGGGGGGGGGGGGATTTGAACTGGGTGTTGGAGGAAGGTGTTTGGTTTACGTTGCAGAAGGAGCCAGAATCCGTCCCGGTTAAAAAGCAGGATTTGTCCTCCTCAGCAGGGTCCGGTGCTGTGTTTGGACAATGGCTTAACAAATGGGTCTATTATTTTCCGCAGTAGCTCCAGAGGCGCGCCGGTCCGGCCGGGGGAGTAACGGTATCCCAATGTATATCCTCCGCCGGCTTCAGTCGTCCTCATCAAGCTTTGAGTTACCCATTGTAGCTGAAATGAAATCAATCCCACCGGGCCCTTCTGTGAGGAGCACCATTTGCCTGTCAGACAGAGCAGGAGTAGAGTTTCCATATACCGGAGCAGCTCTACGTGTGTGTATATATCAGCTTTGGTTAAGCATGTGGTTAAGTAGATTCCTCTGGACGCTGTGAGATGTTCTCCTGGTTTTTGTTGTAGAGTCAAGTCGGGGCTGCAGAGAACGGTTATCCACTAATCTTTTCAAAATGTTTCCAACTCGTTATTTGCGTTATTCGAAAAATTGCTTGCTGACCCTTAAAATAGTTTCCTTCCAAGCAACGATATGAAACTTTAAAAAGCAGCATATCTTGATATTTGAGAGGCTGAAATCCACAAATGTTTGTTGAATTACTTCCACGTTTCATTAGAGTTCTTATTCTCATGCTTTTTGGTTATTGTTTATCTAAGAAGAGAGTAGTTTTGTGTAAGGATCTGTTGTGACAGACCTCTAAACCATAAAGTTATGATCTCATCTGCTGACAGAAGACGCCAGCCGGGGTTTTCTTTGACAATTTGAAATGTGTGGATGATTTTAAAAGGGGAAACCTTTTGATAAAGGCCCAGCTCGGCCCCGGAGGTCAGGTAAAGACGGAACAATAAAGTAAGACAGGGACACGTCTGAGGTCTTTGAGGCCTTGTGGCTCTGCAGCTGGGACTTGGCAGACGCTTTGGAAAGAGGACGACGGCGCGGTGTCACTTCATTTCCTCTTACGCAGCCTCGGTTTGATGAATGACCGTGTGAAAGGCGGCTGCTCCGTGGGACAGGGGGGGGGCTGCTCTGGGTGTCTGAGTGTGACCTCAACTTTTTGAGGCGCTTCTTTTTTTAGATAAATTCAACTTTGGCTTGTCCAGACACTTGTCCACTTGTCTTTGGGACCGATTCTGTGATTCTATTTGTTTTACATCTGTATTTTGAGCCTTAATTACACTTTTTTTCACTTTTAAATCCAGTTTGCACGATAATTTCTCTTCTGTCTTCCC